>NC_143025.1:40365000-40667222 GCF_057628025.1 Oncorhynchus mykiss
CAGGAGTTGTGACCCGTTGTTGTTGGTTATGTTGTCGTAGTTGTGTCTAGGGGGGCATATGGGGGAGGGAAAGCTGTCACTTCAAGGTAGGTGTTTGTCCCCCTGTAAGCTGAGTGTGTCAGGTTCTTGTCCAGTTCTGACATGTAGGTCGCCACAGACTAGTACATGTCCCTGAGCCTGGAAATTGTTGATCTCCCCCTCTAGGATGGAGAAGCTGTCATCTCTCTCTCTCTCTCTCTCTCTCTCTCTCTCTCTCTCGCGCTCTATCTCTCAGATATGATAAAAAAGCAGCGGACCATGGCTCTCCTTATAGAGTCTTGTTAGACCTATACCTACACCAATGTACTTTTTACTCAATACATTTTCCCTGGCATCCAATTTAGCAGGACAGGAAAATGGTCTAATTCATGCACTTATCAAGTGAACATCCCTAGTCATCTCTACTGCCTCTGATCTGGGTGACTCATTAAACACACCTGCTTCATCTGTAAATTATGTTTGAGTGTTTGAGTGTGCCCCTGGCTATGAATAATAAAAAATACAAATAAAATACAATTGTGCCATCTGGTTTGCTTAATGTAAGTAATTTGAAATGATTTATACTTGTACTTTTGATACTTAAGTATATTTAAAACCAATGACTTCCTTTTATTTTAGTAATTTTATACTAATGTATCTTTACTTTTACTCAAGTATGACGATTACCACCGCTGCTAACATTTTTTCCTCAAATTACTTTCTTCTGAAAATACCTCTCATCTTCTGTGACAACTTCGTCCTCTCCTTCAGTGTCGAACGAAGCATGTGAAGCATGTAATTATGTGATCTTTGCATGCCGAACAACCCCAGGCAATATCAATCAGTAGCCGAGTCAAACTGCGCCGTTTCGCACGCTGTCCAACGAGAGGCAGGCCTATTCCTGATCTGGGAAATCTGAGCGTCACCTTCAGCATTCAAATGTTTTGTAAAATGGCTTGAGCAATATTAGGCTTTATTAGTTGCGTGACAACCAATTCAATTTGCTCTGTTATTTTTTATCAAATGCGCCGTTGAATCTTTTGTTTTACCGGAATAAAAGTAAACTTAGCTATGGTTGGAGACACAACTCTCATCTCGCTATAGGTAGGCCACATTCTGATTGGGCCTTACATTAGATTTGATTTTAATTGTTCAGGTTCACCATCAGCAATAGTTTTAGTAGTTTTGCTTTAAACAATCAGTATATATATATATATATATATATATATATATATATATATATATATATATATATATATGTGGTCATTAGATATACAGGCTAAAGTTGATAATTTCATAACAAGGACTGCTTTGTCAAAGCAGGAGAAGACGAGAATCTCACTCAGTCTGTCAAAACATTGCCACACCCACCCCCCCAATTTATAGTGCGGTGGTAGATGGCCCAGTTTCCCTTATGGCTCAGCTCAGGTGCCTACATACACCATACATCATATTTATATATACACACACACACATAAAAGTCTGCTCAGACAGATCCAGCTCAGAGATGTGCCCAGCTCATGAGCTCCATCAGCAGCAGATTTTAGAATGGAATAATGAATATGATTACACAACAAATGTTAGTGCATCGATTCATATCACGCCGAACCAAATGGCAGCGATTCGTTTCTCTATGGTATCGGAGACCATGTATCTAGACACGCATCGAACCGTCTTGAAAGGGAAAGATGTACATCCCTAGACAGTAACCCTTCCACTGCTGGATCAGAGAGGGCTGCAGAGCAGGAGGAGTTGCTGCTCTCTGGGTTTCTAATTTGAGTTAGCCGCCAAGCTAGGCTTAAATAACGCACACAAGGAAATGACCTGCTTAGACATTGTTGAAGTGCTGCTGTAGAGGAAGAGAGGAAAAGTGTCTGAGTCAGTTGGAGGGTTTTTAGGACAAATCCTCTATTACCCTCAATTGGTCTAGTTTTGGGGGAGGGACACTTTAAAGGAAAGCAGACCCAGTTGCATGAAAATGCGTTTCTTTGAGATTCTGGATCTTTAAAAAAAAATATGTATTTTTATTTTTACAGAAGAATATAACCAGACCCCCCCCCCCCCCCCCATTTCCCTTCTCTTTATCTACATCAGATTATGCCTTTGAGACGAAGCCAATTCCCAGTTGACGCCATTGCTATTTCTGTCTGTATTTAAGACGGTGCCTCAAGCTTTAGTCCATGGGCCAGACCCCCAAATGTGGGCCGTCGGGCTCACTTGGGCTGATGATGTCTCATAGGGATTTTCTTGAAGGTCTATGTCCCTAGAGTTGGAACACGTGTGATAGCAGTGCAGTAATGGCAGCTTTCTCTGGGATATCGCTCTTTCTTTCATCCCTCCATCCCATTCATTTTCCCCATAGGGATTTGACCCTATGACAAACAATGTCAGTATACAACACACATGCCCTTTAATCATAAACTGTATCATTGGGAAGCTTAGATTCACACCTGTCCATCAGACACGTTTACCGAATGTGGATTCACGCATTAACCCAACAGAAGCCTTTTCCCAATATGGCCGCCAAACAACTCAATTAGGTCTCATAGGAACCATTTTGCATCACCGTATGAAGATATCATTGTAGTATTTCACTCTCAACAGTTTCCTGTGTGTATCAAGAATGGTCCATCACCCAAAGGACATCCAGACAACTACACAACTATGGAAAGCATTGGCGTGGCGCATTGGAAGCATTGGGGCTCCCGAGTGGCGCGGTGATCTAAGGCACTGCATCTCAGTGCTAGAGGAGTCACTATAGACACCCTGGTTCGATTCCAGGTTGTATCACAACCGGCTGTGATTGGGAGTCCCTTAGGGTGGCGCGCAATTGGCATAGCGTCGTCCGGTGGAGGCCGTCATTGTAAATAAGAATTGGTTCTTAACTGATGTGCCTAGTTAAATAAAGGTTCAATAAAAAAAAATGACTAAACGAATTGGAGTCAACATGGGCCAGCATCCGTGTGGAATGCTTTCAACACCTTGCAGTCCATGCCCCGATGAATTAAGGCTGTTCTGAGTGCAAAAAGGGGTGCAACTCAATATTAGGAAGGTGTTCCTAACATTTTGTACACTCAGTGTATAAATAGTGAACAATGTTATACAGTATACAATGTTATCTATCCTATTAACAGTTTTCACTATGGGGACTATACACCTGCCCTGTACATTACAATGTGGTAAAATCCAATGTTGGGCCTGTTGAGGCCAATTATATTACCTGATACTTTTAGTATTCTAGTAACAGACAAACCTGCTATGGCCCCATAATAAGAATACATCTTCATTTAGACTAACTATGTGTAATGGTTTGCGGCATATACCCACGTGCCATTTCCTCATTCGTTTTTAGGGACATATACCCACATGGGTGATTGAAAGATGAACTGAGGTCCACAATCAGTTAATCTTTGTGGTACTGCACCGTAAAGTTGGTTGCCAACCGCCATATGAAGTCCAAATAAAAAAAGAAGCCTGAAGGAAGGAGGAGAGATGAGGAGAAACAAATGTATTGTTTTATCTGTGGATTATTTGTCGCAGTAGAGGACCTTGAGCATTTCAGGTGAAATAACAACCCAATGTTTATATCCCAGGACAAATGAGCTAGCAACAGCAAGCTAGCTAGCTAGCTAAATTGCCATAAATGTTTAATGCTTTTTGACCTGTCCCCAAATGAATATATTTGGTTCAGAGTTTGTTTTGATATTTCAACCTGCGTGTCCTGATCGCGCCAGGTGTGGGTGAACAAAACAACTTGTGCGCGATGGCGTGCATGCGGTTTGGTCAGCATGTAATGCTGTGGTATTATGCATTCATCACTGGGCCTCTGATTACAGGTACAGATCTAATATTAATCCATGCACCTACAGCCACTTCAAAAAGCCCATAGAGGATATGAGCTCTCTCTCTCTCTCTCTCTCTCTCTCTCTCTCTCTCTCTCTCTCTCTCTCTCTCTCTCTCTCTCTCTCTCTCCATATTCAATATTTCCCTCCTCTGTGAATAATGCAGAAGGAGCTTTGTTCACTTCCCACTTAACTAGCAGGAAATGAGTAATCGTCTATGATGGAGAGGGAAGAGAGAGATTCAGATCTGGCTGATGAAAACCATGTCCATTACTGAGAGTTAACACATTCTTCTTCCAGTAGAGTGAAGACTTATAAATCGTCATGGAACGGAAGCCAGTTGTAAAAATGTTGTTTTCAACAGAATGTAGTCATTTAGCAGACACTCTTATCCAGAGCAACTACCATTAATTGCCTTGCTCAATGGCACATCAACATTTTTTTCACCTAGTTGGCTCGGGGATTCGAACCAGTGACCTTTCTGTTCCTTAACTGCTAGGCTACCTGCCACAGTTTTTATGACATGTATTGGAGGTGTGATGAATAGTTTGTGCCAATAGAGGTATTAAGCTCTCCGAGGTGGAGACATGTTTCGTTGGTGTTATCGCCTCCAAGCTTTCCTCTTTCAGGAACAAATGGATACAAGAACTGGAAAGGGTTACTCTCAACCAAAGAGCATAACAGTGAAGACCGGCAGGAGATATTCTGTACTCGCTCAACCCATTTCTGTCATCGCAATATTACCACTTCATCATGCAAAAAGGCTGACTGGTGTGGTCTTCATGTTCACTCCGCCATCATGACACCACTTCATTACTGTAAAATAAAAACTCCCTGGGTACAATTAGCTCCTCTCTAAATACCATAAAACTTTTAGCACATAAACTATACTCCATAGGTGTTCCTGCTTTACAGTAGATCAGTCAGATAGATGGTGGTGCACACAGAAAGTTACAGCTACATCCAAAGCAGTTATTAAATGCTTGTCCTCCTCAGTATCATATGTGAGCACTTACAGCTTGTGAAGTGAACTGGCTACATGATTTCCTGCTAACGGCAGGTGCGCTGAATAACTACCCATCATAAGGCTACTTTACTAGGAATCCTTTTCTATGATAATGTCACTCTTCTTGAGATACATACAGTTGAAGTCGGATGTTTACATACACTTAGGTTGGAGTCATTAAAACTCGTTTTTCAAACACTCCACAAATTTCTTGTTAACAAACTACAGTTTTGGCAAGTCAGTTAAGACACCTACTTTGTGCATGACACAAGTCATTTTTCCAACAATTGTTTACAGACATATTATTTCACTTATCATTCACTGTATCACAATTCCAGTGGGTCAGGAGTTTACATACACTAAGTTGACTGTGCCTTTAAGCAACTTGGAGAATTCCAGAAAAGGATGTCATGGCTTTAGAAGCTTCTGATAGGCTAATTGACATCATCTGAGTCAATTGGAGGTGTACCTGTGGATGTATTTCAAGGTCTACCTTCAAACTCAGTGCCTCATTGTTTGACATCATGGGAAAATCAAAAGGAGTCAGCCAAGACCTCAGACAAAAATGGTACGTACAATAGCACGCAAGTATAAACATCATGGGACCACGCAGCCGTCATACCGCTCAGGATGGAGACGCATTCTGTCTCCAAGAGATGAACATACTTTGGTGTGAAAAGTGCAAATCAATCCCAGAACAACAGCAAAGGACCTTGTGAAGATGCTGGAGGAAACAGGTACAAAAGTATCTATAGCCACAATAAAATGAGTCCTATATCGACATAACCTGAAAGGCCGCTCAGCAAGGAAGAAGCCACTGCTCCAAAACCGCCATACAAAAGCCAGACCATGGTTTGCAACTGCACATGGGGACAAAGATCATACAAAAATATAACTTTTTGGCCATAATGACCACCGTTATGTTTGGAGTAAAAAGGGGGAGGCTTGCAAGCCGAAGAACACCATCCCAACCGTGAAGCACGGGGGTGGAAGCATCATGTTGTGGTGGTGCTTTGCTACAGGAGGGACTGGTGCACTTCACAAAATAGATGACATCATGAGGGAGGAAAAGTATGTGTATATATTGGAGCAACATCTCAAGACATCAGTCTCAACCAAACCTTTTTGGGATAGGGGGCAGCATTTTCACTTTTGGATGAATAGCGTGCCCAGAGTGAACTGCCTCCTACTCTGTCCCAGATGCTAATATATGCATATTATTATTAGTATTGGATAGAAAACACTCTGAAGTTTCTAAAACTGTTTGAATGATGTCTGTGAGTATAACAGAACTCATATGGGAGGCGAAAACCTGAGAAAAATCCAACCAGGAAGTGGGACATCTGAGGTTTATAGTTTTTCAGAGCTTGGCCTACCGAATACACATTGAGATATGTATGAGGTTGCACTTCCTAGGGCTTCCACTAGATGTCAACCGTCTTTAGAAACTGGTTTGAGGATTCTACTATGAAGGAGGGGCTCATGAGACCTCTTTGAGTCAGTGGTCTGGCAGAGAGCCTCGCGCACTCCCGACAGAGTTACTTCTCGTTTCAGTGCTTTTCTGAAGACAAAGGAACATTATTGATGTTTTATGTTAAAAACATCCTAACGATTGATTCCTTGACATGTTTCTAAAGGACTGTAACGGAACTTTTTGAGTTTTTGTCTGAATGAAGTGCCTGCGCCTCATGAAGATGGATTACTGGGCTAAACACGCTAACAACAAGTGGCTATTTGGACATAAATGACGGACTTTATGGAACTGTATGGAACAAATCAGTCATTTATTGACGACCTGGGATTCCTGGGAGTGCCGTCTGATAAAGATCATCAAAGGTAAGTGAATATTTGTGGTGTTGTTTCTAACTTTGTTGATTCCAAAATGGCGGATATTCCTCTGGCTCTTTTGGGTTCTGAGCGCCGTTCTCAGATTATGCTTGTTCCGTAAAGTTTTTTTGAAATCTGACACAGCGGTTGCATTAAGGAGAAGTCTATCTTTAATTATGTGAATAACACTTGTATCTTTTATCAATGTTTATTTTTAGTATTTCTGCAAAATCACTGGATGTTTTGGAATGAAAACATTACTGCACGTAAGTCACCAATGTAAACTGAGATTGTTGGATATAAATATGCACATTATCGAATAAAACATACATGTATTGTGTAACGTGATGACCTATGAGTGTCATCTGATGAAGATCATCAAACGTTAGTGATTAATTGTATCTATATTTCTGATTTTTGTGACTCCTATCTTTGGCTGGAAAAATTGCTGTGTGTTTTTTCGACTTGGCTATGACCTAACATAATCATATGTAGTGCTTTCGCTGTAAAGCATTTTTGAAATCGGACACGATGGGTAGATTAACAAGATGTTTATCTTTCATTTGCTGTATTGGACTTGTTAATGTGTGAAAGTTACATATTTCAAAAAAATATTTTTGAATTTCGCCCACTGCCTTTTCAGAGGAATGTTGTCGAGGGGTTCCACCTGCCCTAGAAAGGTTAAAGGTTGGTCACAAATGGATCTTCCAAATGGACAATGACCCCAAGCATACTTCCAAAGTTGTGGCAAAATGGCTTAAGGACAACAAAGGCAAGGTATTGGAGTGGCCATACCAAACCCCTGATTGTCAATCCTATAGAAAATTTGTGGGCAGAACTGAAAAAGCGTGTGCGAGCAAGGAGGCCTACAAACTTGATTCAGTTACACCAGCTCTGTCAGGATGAATTGGCCAAAATTCACCCAATTTATTGTGGGAAACTTGTGGAAGGCTACCCGAAATGCTTGACCCAAGTTAAACAATTTAAAGGCAATGCTACCAAATACTAATTGAGTGTATGTAAACTTCTGACCCACTGAGAATGTGATGAAATAAATAAAAGCTGAAATAAATCATTCTCTCTACTATTAGTCTGACATTTCACATTCTTAAAATAAAGTAGTGATCCTAACTGACCTAAGATAGGGAATTTTTACTTGGATTAAATGTCAGGAATTGTGAAAAATTGAGTTTAAATGTATTTGGCTAAAGTGTATGTAAACTTCCGACTTCAACTGTATGTACATAGAAACACAGTGTTGAACATCCATACCATCCCAGTCCCCAACCCAATGTACTGTAGTTCCAGGTTGCAGGGGCCCGACCCTCCCTTTTGCCCCAGGCCAGGGGCCCCGAAGTGGGGAGGAATGTAGGGGCTTAGTGGAACCAGACTTGGGGGTGTGGGCTAGGGAGAGGGGGAGAACGCTGTGCTCCGTCTCACCCCTGGAGCCCACAGCACAGCCAGATGGAACATATTAGCCAAGCCTCTGCCTCCATTCCAACAAGGAGATGGATGGATTAGAGTTAGTGGACCCTGCAATCTAGAGACTAGAGACAGGGGAAAGAAGGGAACATCATCCCTACAGGACACACACAGGCTGGACACTTAAAGGCTGATACAACCCACAGAAAGGGGACATGAGAGGGACATTAAGCTGGTCGCAAGGACACAACAGGCTACAGTGACAGGAAATAGTTTGGTGAATCTTTTTACGTTCAAATAATTATTTAACAGAATGGTGCATATATTTGGTTGTTTTGACCTGTTAAACTCACACACACACAGATCATGCTGATGGTGATATTTATAGAGAATGCAATGTAGGTAAAGTCACTAAAAGTGCAGACATTTAAGTATACATGGAAAGGGTACACCTGATGGTCATTGTAAAGCCATGCATTTCCTTCTCCATCCACATGACACAGGAGGTTGTGGTGGTAATGACTGGAGCGGAAATCAGTGGAATGGTGTCAAATAGATCAAACACATGGTTCCCAGGTGTTTGATGTCCTTCCATTTGGTCTGTTCCGGACCTTATTATGAGCCGTTCTCCCCTCAGCAGCCTCCACTGCCACATGATCTTGTACGGATCCTCCACATGCACTGCTAATCTAGCTCATTGTTTACAATAGGAAAAGTAAAATGGGGAAAGGAGTTTGAGTTTGATGTTTCCTCACCTGTCTGTCTTATTAAAAAAAAAAAAATCAAACTCCATCACTTGAAAGCCCTGATTGCTGTGGCCATTTTAAGTTGACAGGCTTGAAAATCTGTGCAGTCGTTTTGGCACAGTGACTCACTACCCAAACCAGATGCAACCGGTTTCAAGTGTTCAAGAGACGTCATGTGATCTCCTACTGCTATCAAGTGGAAGATCTGGGATTCAGACAGGGGATATATTTACGTCAATGGATAGGTAGAGACTTCAGCTTTTTCCTATGTATGTCATTCCTGTAAGACAAAATAAAAAATGTTTCCTATGGGAATTTGCACATGTTTAGAGTGCCACCATCAAGTAAAAGAGCTGACTTTTCCCCCTTTTCTTAAAAAATCCCTTTGGAACAGTTATTTGGAACATTTTATTTGGAACTGTCAAGTTTCTTCAAAATCGAACCCAGAAGCAGACCAGGACAAGGAGAGTAGGAAGAAGGTGAGTATTTATTTACAAGTGAATGTGAATGGGTAGATATATCCAGGTGGCGTAGCGGGTAGCGGTGGTGAGTTGATGGGAGTAAATAGGTGGATCCAATGGGGAAGCGGAATCCGGCGGGAATGGGGTAAATGATCCGGGTGAGTAACTGAAGACAGAACAAACGGAGGTAAGTTCAAGGCAAGCAATACGTAACAAACAACAAAACAAATTCTATCAAACTTGAGGCTGATACTCTGGCACAACATACTGTTCATGGCTAACGATCCGGCAGGGAATGGATGTCAGGTCCGGGCTTATGAAGAGGAGAGATGATGATCAGGACCAGGTGTGCAGATAGCTGATGGGATACAGGTGCGGGTAATCAGAAACCCCAACTGGCTACATTGCCCGGAAACCAGACAGGGTGCGTTCCAGGACGCCGGAAAAAACACTTCAGGACAGAACATAGGCAAAAAACAGACTCAGGAAACGGGATTCGTGACAGTACCCCCCCTCCGACGAACGCCACCGGGCGGACTACCCGGAGCGCCAGGGTGGAGGCGGTAAAAGTCACGAAGCAGGTCATCGTCAAGGATCTGACGCCGAGGAATACGAACTCCTCTCCTCAGGATCATATCCTTCCCAATCCACTAAATACTGGAAACCTCGACCCCGCCGTCTAGAGTCCATGATGCGGCGCACCGTGTAGACAGGACCACCTCCGCTCATCCGAGTAGGAGGACGAGGAGGAGGGGGCAACAGAGGACTGAGGTGAACCGGCTTGAGGCAGGAGACATGAAAGGTGGGATGTACTCGAAGCGTTGCCGGCAATTTGAGTCGGACCACAACAGGGTTAATGATTGTCTCCACCACGAACGGACCAATGAACTTTGGTGACAGTTTCCTCGACTCAGTCCGTAGAGGAAGATCCCGTGTAGCCAACCAAACCTTATCTCCGATGGTATAAGCGGGAGCAGGAATACGGCGACGATTCGCCTGGATCTGATACCGGTCAGAAACTCTAAGGAGGACCTTCCTGGCCCGATGCCAGGTCCGGTGGCAACGACAAATGTGGGCCTGGACAGAAGGGACCGAAAGATCCCTCTCCTGAGAAGGAAACAAGGGAGGTTGGTATCCGTACAGGCATTGGAAGGGGGACATCCCAGTGGCAGATGAAGGAAGGGTATTATGGGCATACTCAACCCAGGGTAATTGAGATGACCAAGAGGTGGGATCAGAGGAGACAAGACAACGCAGCGTGGACTCCATCTTCTGGTTGGCTCTCTCCGCCTGACCATTAGATTGTGGGTGAAATCCAGAAGTGAGACTGACTGTAGCTCCAATGGCCAGAAGGATCTCCAGACAGCAGAGGTAAACTGAGGACCACGGTCAGAAACAATGTCACTGGGCAATCCGTGGACCCTGAAAATCTCCCTAACCAGGATCTCGGACGTCTCCGTGGCAGATGGAAGCTTGGAGAGAGGGACAAAATGAGCAAACTTGCTGAATCTGTCCACAATGGTCAGAATGACCGTGTTCCCAACAGAAGGGGGCAATCCCGTGACAAAATCCAGGGCCAGATGCGACCAAGGTCGCCGAGGAATAGGTAGGGGGTGAAGAAGCCCAGAGCTGGGCCGATTGGTACTTTTGTTCTGAGCACAAACAGGACATGCGGCAACAAACCTCCAGGTATCCTCTCCCATGGCAGGCCACCAAAATCGTCTGCGCAGTAGCGCCATAGTCCGAGCAACGCCAGGGTGACAAGCTATCTTGCTGGTGTGGGACCACTGAAGAACAGCAGAACGGACCGACTCAGGCACGAACAACCGACCGGGTGGACCGTTACCGGGGCCGGGCTGCGTCCGAAGGGCCGCCATCACATCCTCCTCAATCCTCCATGTAACGGCTCCCACGACAAGGTTCTGGGGAAGAATCGTCTCAGTCTTGGCTCCACTCTCATCCGTCTTGGAGAACATCCGGGACAAGTCGTCCGCTTTGCCGTTCCTCGACCCAGGTCGGAACGTCAGGGAAAAATTGAAGCGTCCGAAAAACAAAGCCCACCTGGCCTGACGGGAGTTGAGACGTTTAGCCGATTGCACGTAAGCCAGATTCTTGTGGTCAGTCCAGACCACAAACGGTTGCTCCGCTCCCTCCAACCAGTGACGCCACTCCTCCAAGGCAAGCTTCACAGTGAGAAGCTCCCGGTTACCCACATCGTAGTTTCTCTCAGCTGGTGAAAGACGACAAGAGTAGAAGGCGCAGGGATGGAGTTTACCGTCAGTGGAGCTACGCTGGGACAGGATGGCGCCCACCCCCACATCAGACGCGTCCACCTCAACAACAAACTGACGGGAAGTGTCAGGTTGAGAGAGAATTGGCGCGTTGGTGAATCGGCTCTTCAAGTTCAGAAATGCTCGGTCTGCCTCAGGAGTCCAACAGAAAATTCTGGTGCAAGACGTCAGCGCAGTTAAAGGGGCGGCCACCCGGCTGTAATCACGGATAAACCTCCGATAGGAGTTCGAAAATCCCAGGAATCTCTGGAGCTGCAATCTCGTACCGGGCCGGGCCCAATCCCGAACCGCCCTAACCTTCTCTTGGTCCATCTTGATCTCACCCCTGGGGATGATGTACCCGAGGAAGGATGTAGTGTGGGCGTGAAAATCACACTTCTCTGCCTTCACAAACAGACGGTTCTCCAATAACCGCTGCAGGACCTGCTTAACATGCTGGATGTGGCTGGAAAGCTCCTTGGAGAAAATCAGGATGTCATCCAGGTAAACGAACACAAACAGACCGATCATATCCCTCAGCGCGTCATTCACCAAACCTTGGAACACTGCTGGAGCGTTGGAAAGTCCAAACGGCATCACCTGGTACTCGAAATGTCCCATGGGTGTATTGAATCCAGTCAACCACTCGTCCCCCTCTTTGATCCGAACCAGATGATAAGCATTGCGTAGATCAAGCTTCGTAAACACAGTAGCACCCTGTAAAGAATCGAAAGCAGAGCTCATCAAGGGCAAGGGGTACTTGTTCTTGACCGTAATATCATTCAACCCCCGATAATCAATACACGGTCGAAGAGAGCCATCCTTCTTACTCACAAAAAAAAATCCAGCTCCCAGGGGTGATGACGAGGGACGAATGAGACCTGCAGCAAGAGACTCCTTAATGTAGGTCTCCAGGGCTTCCCTCTCAGGTCGAGAAATACTGTATAACCGTCCCTTGGGAAAGGAAGCTCCAGGGAACAGCTTAATTGTACAATCATAAGGTCGGTGGGGAGGAAGTGACTGAGCTTCCTGCTTACTGAACACCTCACCCAACTCGTGATATGTTTCAGGAACCAAGGACAAATCAGGAGGAGCAGACTCACTGACCCGACTGGGGACAGCATGAGAACAGGCAGTCCTGAGGCAGTTAGCATGGCACTCAATGCTCCAACTAGTTACCTTACCAGTCACTCAATCGAACGAAGGATTGTGTTCTCTTAGCCAGGGGTATCCAAGAACCAGAGGAACATGGGGGGAAGGCAAAATGAAAAAAGAAATAACCTCTGAATGATTCCCCGACAACAACATCTTAACCGGTTCAGTCCTCATAGTGATCCGTGCCAGAATAATGCCGTTCAGAGTGGTTGCTTCAATGGCTTCCGGTAATTGCTCCTTGGAAAGCCCCAGCTGTTCCACTAAGTCGGCATCAATAAAGCTGTCATCGGCACCTGAATCGATGAAAGCGTTAACCTTTCTGATCTCCCCATCCCGGATCCGGGATCGTGAATATAGACTCAAGCTCATTACCATAACGCAACGTTAACTATTCATGAAAATCGCAAATGAAATGAAATAAATATGCTAGCTCTCAAGCTTAGCCTTTTGTTAACAACACTGTCATCTCAGATTTTCAAAATATGCTTCTCAACCATTGCAAAACAAGCATTTGTGCAACAGTATTGATGGCTAACGTAGCATTTAGCGTAGCATTTAGCATTAGCATTCAGCTGGCAACATTTACACAAAAAAACAGAAAAGCATTCAAATAAAATCATTTACCTTTGAAGAACTTCAGATGTTTTCAATGAGGAGACTCTCAGATAGCAAATGTTCAGTTTTTCCTGAAAGATTATTTGTTTAGGACAAATCGCTCCGTTTTCTGCGTCACGTTTAGCTATGAAAAAACCCCTGTATCCAGGATTGTGTAAATCTATCAGCAAGCTCATTAGCATAACACAAAGTTAACTATTCATGAAAATGGCTAATGAAATGAAATGAATCTATTTGCTCTCAAGCTTAGCCTTTTGTTAACAACACTGTCATCTCAGATTTTCAAAATATGCTTTTGAACCATAGCTAAACAAGCATTTGTGTAAGAGTATTGATAGCCTAGCATTGCATTAAGCCTAGCATTCAGCATGCAACATTTTCCACAAAAAAACATAAAAGCATTCAAAAAAATAATTTACCTTTGAAGAACTTCAGATGTTTTCAATGAGGAGACTCTGTTAGATAGCAAATGTTCCGTTTTTACAAAAAATATTATTTGTGTCGCCTAATCACTCCGTTTTGTTCATCACGTTTGGGTAAGGAAAAAAAAAAAAAAAAAAAAAGTCATTAAAACGTGAACTTTTTTCCAAATTAACTCCATAATATCGACAGAAACATGGCAAACAATGTTTAGAATCAATCCTCAAGGTGTTTTTCACATATCTATCGACGATAAAATCCATCGTGGCAGTTTACTTTCAATTCTGAAGAAATGGAACGCGCATGGACTTACTGATTACGCACACAGGACACCGGGCGGGACACCAGGTAAATGTAGTCTCTTATGGTCAATCTTCCAATGATATGCCTACAAACACGTCACAATGCTGCAGACACCTCAGGGAATATACAGAAAGTGCAGGCTCATTCCTGGCGCATTCACAGCCATATAAGGAGACATTGGAACACAGCGCCTTCAGAATCCGGGGCATTTCCTGTATGAAACATCATCTTGGTTTCGCCTGTTGCATTAGTTCTGGGGCACGCACAGATAATATCTTTGCAGTTTTGGAGACGTCAGAGTTGTGTCTTTCCAAGGCTGTCAATTCCATGCATAGTCGAGCATCTTTTCGTGACAAAATATTGTGCTTAAAACGGGCACGTCTTTTTATCCAATAATGACACAGCGCCCCTATAGGTTCAAGAGGTTAATCGCTAAACTCTGATTCTTATTTATGAGGGTAGCAGGAAAACAAGGTCTGACAGGGCTCTTGAGGTTGAAACTGGCTCGCTAACAAACCTCCCAAACTTAACGAGCCGAGCAGTTTAACGGGCGCTGAGGACAAACGGAGATGTAATGTCCCGAGCTACCACAGTAGAGGCAGCTGTTGGTCTCACGTCTACGTTGGCGCTCGTCCTTTGTTAACCCGTGCCGCCCCACTTGCATAGGTTCAGGATCTGGCGGCAGGACTCCTCCACTAATCCCGTGTGAAGGAAAATGATCAACCCGTTCTGGTCCACTTCCTGACCCGAATGGTAACTGAGTCTCAGATTGATTAGATGGACCCCACTGCTTCTCCCTTCTCTCTCGGACTCTATTATCTACCCGAATAGCTAAGGTGACCAAGCTGTCTAGATCACTAGGCTCTGGATAGGATATCAGCTCGTCCTTGAGTTGCTCCGACAACCCCTGGTAAAAAGCTGCTTGTAGGGACTCCTCATTCCAACCACTCTCCACAGACAATGTCCTGAACTCGATCATAAAGTCTGCCACACTGCGAGCTCCTTGGCGAAGAGTGAACAAACGTTTAGCTGCGTCCTTACCTCGGACTGGATGGTCAAAAAGCTTTCTCATCTCTCCTGTGAACTCCTGGTATGAAGCCATGCAGGTCTCCTGTCATTCCCAAACGGCTGAAGCCCATTCCAGAGCTCTTCCACGCAGCAGTTCAATAACAAAGGCTATCCTAGCCTTGTCAGTGGCGTAAGAATGGGGCTGCAGATCAAACACTAACCCACACTGCATAAGAAAAGAACGGCATCTTCCCAAATCCCCTTCATATTTATCAGGCGTCGGTACCTTGGGTTCACGGAAGGAAACCGCACCAGACACGGCAGGTGAGATGGGTAACACAGGTGGTGAATGAATCGCCGGCAAACTGAGCTGATCCTGGATCTGTGTCAAGCTAGTAGATAAGTTCTGGATTGAACCCGCTATCTCCTGTAGCGCCGTATTGTGTTGTCCCAATGTCCTCCCCTGCTGGGTAATGGCATGGCAAACAGAGTCCAGGTCCGCTGGGTTCATCCTTGGCCGGATCGTTCTGTCAAGTTTCTTCAAAATCGAACCCAGAAGCAGACCAGGACAAGGAGAGTAGGAAGAAGGTGAGTATTTATTTACAAGTGAATGTGAATGGGTAGATATATCCAGGTGGCGTAGCGGGTAGCGGTGGTGAGTTGATGGGAGTAAATAGGCGGATCCAATGGGGAAGCGGAATCCTCCGACGACCAGGCGGGAATGGGGTAAATGATCCGGGTGAGTAACTGAAGACAGAACAAACGGAGGTAAGTTCAAGGCAAGCAATACGTAACAAACAACAAAACAAATTCTATCAAACTTGAGGCTGATACTCTGGCACAACATACTGTTCATGGCTAACGATCCGGCAGGGAATGGATGTCAGGTCCGGGCTTATGAAGAGGAGAGATGATGATCAGGACCAGGTGTGCAGATAGCTGATGGGATACAGGTGCGGGTATTCAGAAACCCCAACTGGCTACATTGCCCGGAAACCAGACAGGGTGCGCTCCAGGACGCCGGAAAAAACACTCCAGGACAGAACATAGGCAAAAAACAGACTCAGGAAACGGGATTCGTGACAGGAACATTTTATTTCAAACCTAGACTTTCAAATCTCTTATTTGGGGGGGTGGGGGTGTACTTTATAGGGGTAGTATACAATATTATGCGCCATTTAGAAAATGCCACGAGAGGGCGCCAGAGTTTTATTGGATCCTAAAGAAAGAAAAAAGCAATTAGTAGGTTATTACAGTTTTATGATAATTGTAACCTTTTTTAGAAAGTACCTAGTAAAACTAAGTGCTACCAGCATCTCTATGATGATGATAGTATTACACAGCCCAGGGAAAATTGTCTTAGTCATGAGCTGTAGTACATTCCCTTCTTCTTGTCCTTTATACCCCAGAGTGACTCAGGAGGGGTCCTTTGTGCTCACTAACTGCAGTGTCATGGTACGGCCTTCTTAAATGTCCTCCTTCCTGCTCATCCTTAAAGAGAATCCATCGTGTGTGTGTGTGTGTCAATGTCAGCCTTTACTCTCCTTACACAGTTTTGTGTCCCTAACCCAAAAAGCCAGAACATTCCACAGTCACATTCCACCTGGAACTCTGTGTCCTAGTAGGCTTGATTGTTCTCTGAGCGTTCATTGCATTGTTCAATCACAATTGTTTCTGTCCGTTCACATGGACTTAACTGCAACCAAGGTCCTATTAAATTACTAGTATTGTGTTACAGGTGTTCTGAGCTCTCTGTTTTTGGTTATAAAGTCCTAAGGAAGGAGTTTATTTTGTCAGGATTGGGTTAAAAAAAACTTTTACACATTCATATGTCATACAAACATTGAAGCGCAGGTAGCCTAGCAGTTAAGAGCGTTGGGCCAGTAAGCGAAACGTCATGTGGTTTGAATCCCAGAGCCAGCAAGGTGGAACAAAATCGACCATTCTGCTCTTAAGCAAGGCAGTTAACCCCCAACAACAACTGTGCTGATGACTAAGGCAGCCCCCCCCCCCCCCCCTTAAGACACATTTAGTGCTAGCTGTACCACCAGAGACTCTGGGTTCGCGCCCAGGCTCTGTCGCAGCCGGCCGCGACAGGTAGGTCCATGGGGCGACGCAAAATTGGCCACGCGTCATCCGGGTTAGGGAGGGTTTGGCCGGTAGGGATATCCTTGTCTCATCATGCACCAGCGACTCCTGTGGCGGGCCGGGCGCAGTGCACGCTAACCAGGTCGCCAGGTGCACGGTGTTTCCTCCGACACATTGGTGCAGCTGGTTTCCGGATTGGATGCGCGCTGTGTTGAGAAGCAGTGCGGCTTGGTTGGGTTGTGTTTCGGAGGACGCATGGCTTTTGACCTTCGTCTCTCCCGAGCCCGTACGGGAGTTGTAGCGATGAGACAAGATAGTAGCTACTAAAACAATTGGATACCACGAAATTGGAGAGAAAAGGGGGTAAAATATTTTTTAAAAGGAAAAAACAGAAGAAAAAAAAGACACATTTCGGTTGAATGCGTTCAGTTGTGCAACTGACTAGGTATCCCCTTACCTAAAATAGCATGTTTCCTATTGGTGAATTGTGCCCTTGTATTGGTTCATTAGCATCATCATGGATTACTACTGGAGCTCTGAGAGTTAATAGTCAGAGGCAAGTCTCTGTTGAAGCCTGGTTCAATGCCCTGAGACACACGAGGTAATGGACTGAGATTATCCAACAGCGAGAGGAGAGTAGAGAAAAGAAAGACCCTAACCCGAGCTTCACGTCCACACCCCAGTTTAACCATAGCCCTAACCCTAACCTTGGCCCTAACACATCCAATAAATCGCAAGCAATTATAGCCCAGGGTTTCTATTCCCTCAACAATAAACCCACCCTTTTCTCAAAACAGATGCCTCCGGACAGGTCTGAGAGTATACTGTGTATCACCAACTAACCACACACCGTTTAACAATCCACTAGAATGGCTTCACCAGGGGTTACTAGAGGTCATTCAAAACAGTACTTGGCCAAGTGATGAGTTTCCAATTAAGTTCTTAAAAAGACTTCAGTTAACGGCAAAATAGCTTCTCACCCTCAACGCCTGATGACGATAATATCTGTCAGTAATTAGGGCAGGCATGATACCCATCATCTCGCTGTCTGTCTCGCTCAGTCCTGCTCAGTCTCTCTCTGTCTCTCTCTGTCTCTCTCTGTCTCTGTCTCCCTCAGTCTCTCTCTCTGTCTCTCACTGTCTCTCTGTCTTGCTCAGTCTCTCTCTCTCTCTGTCTCTCACTGTCTCTCTTTGTTTCGCTCAGTCTCTCTCTTGCTCTCTCTCTGTCTCTCTCTCTCCATCTGTCTTGCTCAGTCTGTCTCTCACTGTCTCTCACTGTCTCTCTCTGTCTCTCTCTGTCTCTCTCTGTCTCTCTCTGTCTCTGTCTCGCTCAGTCTCTCTCTGTCTCGCTAAGTCTCTCTCTGTCTCAGTCTCTCTCTGTCTGTCTCGCTCAGTCTCGTTCAGTCTCTGTGAAAGTTTAAATCACTGAACGGAATTGACTTGGCATGCAGAAATTAGGTCCAGATTACAATACAACAATGTCACACACAGGACCAGTTTACTACTTGAATATTACTACTGTCTTCCAAAACAATACAGTAGTAACTAACCAGCAGAAGCGTTTTGTTTTCGCTAATCAGACGTACAAAACTATTTTGTCTACACAGTAGTACATTTCAGGCTCACATCAAAATATTAGACATCTGTGAACTATTTCCATGAGTAACCAGTAACCACGGAGACAAATGGACAGCCAACAGTAGCCTAGGAGGAAAATTATTGGCCACTTGAGAGTGTTCAAGGGGCTCGTGTTCACTTCCTAAGTCCAAGGTCACAGTGTTACAGCCTGGACAGTAGTCTCCTTTAACTAGGGGTCAACTGCCTATCAGCCCTCAACAATAACACTCCATGTTCTCTGACAAACAGGGGCTTGTGTGAGGCATCGCAGCCATCACAGACAGATGAGGAGGAGGTGAACCGGGCCCCAGAGAGAGGGGTGAAACTTTATACCTCTCCCTTTTTCCCCTCTCTTCATTCTCTCGTTCCCTCCCTTCCCCTAGCCCATCCTGTCTTTGATCTTCTGACAAAGCTAAGTCTGCTGTCACAAACTGGGGGGTTTGGGAAGGGGGGAGGGTATAAAGAGGAGTGGGAGTTTAATCTGAGCACCTTTATCCCACCTGTCTGTCTTGTCTGACCTTTTTTGTCTGTCTTGTCTGACTCTGGAGCAATGGATGGCTTCTTCTCCAAGCATGATGACGCCCTCGGGCAGCAGGTTGCCTAGCGGCTAGAGCGTTGGGATGTTAACCAAAAGGTTGCTTGTTCAAATCCCAGAGCTGGCAAGGTGGAAAAATCTGCCGTTCTGCCTTTGAGCAAGGCAGTTAACCCCCACAACAACAACAACTCCCTGGACACTCACGATGTGGATCAAGGCAGCCCCCCCCCCCCCCCCCCAACGTTTTGGTTGAACGCATTCAATTGTGCAACTGATTAGGTATCCCCCTTCCCTATTATGTAACTGTTCCGTGCATAACATTCAAATTCAACTCTGTGATTCCAGAGCACGACTGGAAGTAGAGAAGCCGTTATTATTATTAAACCTCGTGTACATCACATTCTGCGAGGGGCCCCTCCACAATATCCATCTCTCTTCTCCTTCTGACTCACTTGTTTTTCTACCCTCCATATTCCCCTTTCTGTCTAATTATTCCTCCCCCAATACTCAATTTCCCTGCAGTCATCTACACTGCACTAGCTAATTCCACAATACTGCTCCAGCCCTCTATCACCCTCTGTTAGCCCTTTTCATCTCCCTCTCTCTCTTTCCCTTTCTCTCTTTTCCCTCTCTCCCCCCTCTCTTGATCCTCACTGGTGGTGACATGGACCATGCCAGATCCCTCAGCTGGAAGCCATTGGATCCTGAATCCCTTTGCATTGCGGTACTCTGAGCTACAGTTCATATAAGGAAATAAGTCTATGGATTTCACATGACTGGGACTACAGATATGGATCTGTTAGTTACGGATACCTTAAAAAGAAATGTAGGGGCCGTGGATCAGAAAACCAGTCAGTATCTGGTGTGACCACCATTTGCCTCATGCAGCGTGACACGTCTCCTTCACATAGAGTTGATCAGGCTGTTGATTGTGGCCTGTGGAATGTTGTCCCACTCCGCTTCAATGGCTGTGCGACGCTGCTGGATATTGGCGGGAACTGGAACACGCTGTCGTACACGTCGACCCAGAGCATCCCTGACATGCTCAATGCGTGACATGTCTGGTGAGTATGCAGGCCCTGGAAGAACTGGGACATTTTCAGCTTCCAGGAATTGTGAATAGATCCTTGCGACATGTGGCAGTGCACTATCAATCTGAAACATGGATGGATGCAGATGTATGGCAATGGGCCTAAGGATCTCGACACGGTATCTCTGTGCATTCAAATTGCCATCAATAAAATGTAATTGTGTTCATTGTCCATAGCTTATACCTGCCCATACCATAACCCCACTGCCACCATGGGGCACTCTGTTCACAACATTGACATCAGCATACCGCTTCTCCAGTGTGCCAGTGGCCATTGAAGGTGAGCATTTGCTCACTGAAGTCGGTTACGACGCCGAACTGCAGTCAGGTCAAGACCCTGGTGAGGCCGTCGAGCACGCAGACGAGCTTCCCTGAGACGGTTTCTGACGGTTTGTGCAGAAATTCTTTGGTTGTGCAAAACCCAAAGTTTCATCAGCGGTCCGGCTGGTCTCAGATGATACCGTAGGTGAAGAATCCGGATGTGGAGGTCCTGGGCTGGCATGTTTAAATGTGGTCTGCGGTTGTGAGGCTGGTTGGACGTACTGCCTAATTCTCTAAAATGACAAAACGGTGGCTTATGATAGATAAACCTTACATTCTCTGGCAATAGCTCTGGTGAACATTCCTGCAGCCAGCATGCCAATTGCACGCTCCCTCAAAACTTGAGACATCTGTGACATTGTTTTGTGTGACAAATCTGCACTTTTTAGAGTGGCTTTTTATTGTCCCCCAGCACAAGGTGCACCTGTGTAATGATCATGTTATTTAATCAGCTTCTTGATATGCCACACCTGTCAGGTGGATAGTGTTGTGTATTGATATTCTAGTTTGTCCCTTTAGGGCACCTGTAACGCCCCCCTGCTTACATACATTGGAATGCTTGGAATGTTTTTTGTCCTGTGAAACGCATCAAACAATGCCCACGTTAGTTTCTACACCCGTCTCATGTCCTGTCCTTATATTAGTTGTATTTGTAACATACAACTGATTATCTTGTGCACAGAATTAAAGAGAAATACACTTTTTGTGCATATGGAAGACATATGGAATATTTTTTTATTTCAGCTCATGAAACATGGGACCAACACTTTACATGTTGAGTTTATATTTTTGTTCCCTACTCCACCTTCCTCTCAGCTCCGGGTGTAAGGTTTCCCCTGGGTACAGATCTAGGTACAGCCTCCCCTGCCCCAATCCTAACCTTAACCATTAGTAGGGTCAACTTCACCCTACCCTACACCTTCCATACTGCCATTGGGATTGTTGTGTTCAGGCTGTTGGACCCTGGACTAGATGTAACATAGTAAATGTACACCTGGGACACTCAAGGCAGGGAGGCCCCAGTAAATCACTGGGGCCTCCCTACCATCCAGGACGAGGCAGTCAGAGGAAGGCCCAAAAAACTTTCAGACTTCAACCACCCAAGCCATAGACTGATATCTCTGCTGCCGCACGGCAAGCCGTACCAGTGTACCAAGTCTGGAACCAACAGGACCCTGAACAGCTTCTACGCCCAAGCCATAAGACTGCTAAACAAGACTACTAAATAACTAATCAAATGGCTACCCGGACTACCTGCATTGTCAAAGACCCTCTTGCACTGACTCTATGCACACACAAACACACACACACACAAACACACTCACCTCATGCACTGCTGCTACTGTCTATCTATCCTATTGCCTAGTCACTTTACCCGTACGCATACAGTATGAACAGTACATAGCTACCTCAATTACCTCGTACCCCTGCACATCGACTCGGTACTGGTACTTCCTGTATATAGCCATGTTATTTTTTAATCGTTATTGATATTCGTTATTCACTGTGTATTTATTCATTGGGTCACTATTTCAAATAAAACTGCAACAAAATTGTTATCTTTAACTCTGCGCTGTTGGAAAAGGACACATAAGTAAGCATTTCACTGTTAGTCTACACCTGCTGTTTACGAAACATGTGTTTACGAAGCTAATGACACGTCTCTGACAGAGGAGAGCCAACCCTGGAACCCTATAGCTGTGCCTCTCCTTCCAGACCAACACTCCTCTCTCCAGAACTGTATCAATCATAGCTGCCTGTCCCTGCATTCCCCCTCGTTTCTCTCTGCTTTCTACTTTCTCCTTCTCCGTGTCTCTCTCTCCAGGACTGTATCAATCATAGCTGCCTGTCTTCCCCCTGCTCTTTCCCCGCTGTCAGTTTTTCTGGTGTCTGACTCTCTCTCTCCATGACTGTATAAATCATAGCTGCCTGTGCCTGCATTCCCCCTCTATCCATTTTCTATCTCTTTCTGTCTCTTCCCCGCCTCCCTCCTCCTCCGGAGCGGAGGCTTATGGGAGGAGACTCAGAGGGGTTGAGGAATGCAGACGAACTGACATGTCATGCACTGGGGGGGGCACATCAAAATTTAAGGCCTTATCTATATTTAATTCATGATGTGTGTGTGTGTGTCTGTGGTTAGGTAAATGTGTGGGTTTGGAGAAGGTGGTATTGGTTTTCTATCTGTCTGTCTGTCTCAATCCAGACTCTTCTAGCTGGCCTGCTGCAGCCTGCCACTCACCAACCTGGTCTCAGAGCATTTTGTATTATTCTGTATGTAAATCTGAGACACTCCATTTAGTATGTATGATATGTTAGGTTTCGTATTGTTACATAAGAGAGATGGTTACTGAGGGCAAAAACATAAAGAGGGTGGTTGTCGGCGTATGAAACTAATGTCTAGCAACCCAAAGGTTGCGAGTTCAAATCTCATCACGGACAATTTTAGCATTTGAACTAATTACTACTTTTCAGCGATTTTACAACTACTTAGCATGTTAGCTAACCCTAACCTTACCCCTTTTAGCTAACCCTTCCCCTAACCTTAAACCTTTAACCTAACTCCTAAATGTAACCCTAATCTTAACCCCAACCCCTAGCAACATATTGTACGATTTGCAAATTCGTAACATATAAAACACATTTTCATTCGTAATATATAATAGGAAATGTGTGATTGACATCCACAAATGAAAACATACAGTACCATACGAAATGTAATATGCCACACAAAATTCAAATCTCAGATTTATGTAGAGAAAAATAAGAAATGCTTTGAGACCAGGTTGTACTCACAGATAGACACAGCGTGTGATCAAGTCTTCTGCCCTGAGACTGCGGCTGGAGAGAGCAGGCTAGTCATAATGGGCTAGACCTCCCGAGTGGTGCGGCGGCCTCAAGCACTACATCGCAGGTTTGATCCCAGGCTATGTCACAGCCGGCCGTGACCGGGAGACCCATGAGGCGGTGCACAATTGGCCCAGGGTCGTCCGGGTTAGTGGAGTGTTTGGCCGGCCGGGATTTCCTTATCCCATCGTGCTCTAGCGACTCCTTGTTGTGGGCTGGCCACCTGCAAGCTAACTTTGGTCACCAGCTGTCCAGTGTTTCCTCCGACGCATCAGTGCGGCTTGGCAGTGTCGTGTTTCGGAGGAAGCATGGCTCTCGACCTTCCCCTCTCTCCGCACGGGAGCTCAGTGCAGCTTGGGCTCAAGCAATGCAGTTCCAGTCACCTTGATTACTGAACATATTTGTAAACTAGTGAGGACAATCTGCATGGTTGACTTCATGATAATTATAGTGAAAAGTACAATACTGAGCCTCATAAAATCACTGAGGTACATTGTTTACTTCAAAACCACACAGTACAAACAGCCCAAAATCAATCAAACTGGACAAAGGGATTGATTCCATCCGGACCGTGGAAGATCCGCGTTACAGCGTGATTGACATTTAAAAGGTAATTTTCCGATTGAGGTGACGTGCAGCGTTTACTGTGAATGCAGTCTCGGCTGAACTCGGGAACATTGCCTTTAAATGTCAATCCTACTATGCCGCAGATCTTCCATGGCCCCGATTGAATCTAGGCCAAAGTGTACTGCTCATATTATGTTGTGTTTGTGAAATAGCTAAACTCAGCAAGAAAAGAAATGTCCTTTCACTGTCAACTGTGTTTATGTTCAGCAAACTTAACATGTGTAAATATTTGTATGAGCATCACAAGATTCCACAACTGAGACATAAACTGAACAAGTTCCAGAGAAATGTGACTAACAGAAATTGAATAATCTGTCCCTGAACAAAGGGGGGGGGGCAAAATCAAAAGTAACAGACAGTATCTGGTGTGGCCACCAGCTGCATTAAGTACTGCAGTGCATCTCCTCCTCATGGACTGCACCAGATTTGCCAGTTCTTGCTGTGAGATGGTACCCCACTCTTCCACCTAGGCACCTGCAGGTTCCCGGACATTTCTGGCGGGGGGAATGGCCCTAGCCCTCACCCTCCGATCCAACAGGTCCCAGACGTGCTCAATGGGATTGAGATCCGGGCTCTTCACTGGCCATGGCGGAACACTGACATTCCTGTCTTGCAGGAAATCACTCACAGAACGAGTAGTATGGCTGGTGGCATTGTCATGCTGGAGGGTCATGTCAGGATGAGCCTGCAGGAAGGGTACCACATGAGGGAGGAGGATGTCTTCCCTGTAACGCACAGCGTTGAGATTGCCTGCAATGACAACAAGCTCAGTCCGATGATGCTGTGACACACTGCCCCAGACCATGACGGACCAACCACCTCCAAATCGATCCCGCTCCAGAGTACAGGCCTCGGTGTAACGTTTATTCCTTCGATGACAAACGCGAAACCAACCATCACCCCTGGTGAAACAAAACCACAACTCGTCAGTGAAGAGCACTTTTTGCCAGTCCTGTCTGGTCCAGCGACGGTGGGTTTGTGCCCATAGGCTGCCTTAAAACAGGCCTACAAGTCGTCAGTCCAGCCTCTCTCAGCCTATTGTGGACAGTCTGAGCACTGATGGAGGGATTGTGCGTTCCTGGTGTAACTCGGGCAGTTGTTGTTGCCATCCTGTACATCTGTCCCGCAGATGTTCAGATGTACCGATCATATGCAGGTGTTGTTACACGTGGTCTGGCACTGTGAGGACGATCAGCTGTCCATCCTAGCTCCCAGTAGCGCTGTCTTAAGCATCTCACAGTATGGACACTACAATTTATTGCCCTGGCCACATCTGCAGTCCTCATGCCTCCTTGCTGCATGCCTAAGGCACGTTCACGCAGATGAGCAGGGACCCTGGGCATCTTTATTTTGGTGTTTTTCAGAGTCAGTAGAAAGGCCTCTTTAGTGTCCTAAGTTTTCATAACTGTGACCTTAATTGCCTACCGTCTTAATTGCCTACCGGAAACAGTGTTTAAAACCCTTTCCAATTAAGATCTGTGAAGTTATTTGGATTTTTACGAATGCCCTTTGATAGACAGGGTCCTGAAAAAGGGACGTTTCTTTTTTTTGCTGAGTTTACTTTCAGAGAGCAATGGTGAAGAAACTGGTTGAGAGCGTGCAACATTCCAGAATCATAGCTGAGAATTCCGTGATTGCTCCAAATGGGAACAGTTGGAGCTGGACATAGTACTGATTAAAAACATTCCCCACATCACACTCACTCACGCACACACACACACATACTCCATGAGGACCAGCTCTCCCTGCCAGGAGTGTGTTCATCTAATCATCTCTCCATATGTGCACCATTACTCTCCCTTTTCCTTGGCAAAACACACACACTCCTTGTTCTTTTTTACAGAAAGTGATTCCAGCCAGGATTGAAGTTAAACTCACACACACCTAGATACCACACACATTTACAGAAACACACACACACCCGGATAATGCGAGCAAGGGTATTTTCCCAAAAAAACAAACATAAACAAGTATTCATTTGAACTATCTTACTATTCAAATGTATTTCAAGTGACGTGAGCTGAGACTCACCAACTAATACTGGACAAACGCTATTATGACAAAAAGCTGAATTGCACCACCGTGTGGTCAAAGATGGTTTTGAAGCAAATATATTTTGGACATTATGGTTACCAATGCTGGGGATACAGATGAAGCAATTGCTGCTCCCTTGTGGACCTATATAGTCAACACAACACTGTTCAACCAGACAGTTCTGGAATATATATCAACCCAACAAACTATTATCCAGACCCTGCAAATGTAACAATGCATAGATAATAACATAGGCTTTTCCAGGAATAATGATACCACCCAATATGACAAAAACATTGAATTATTTAATAATATTTTGCCATACAAAACTTCTGTGCAAATATCTTCTGACAAATACAAAGACAAGGCCTCTTGGTCAATAGAATATTCTGCATGTAAACCTTTCTTATGAATACACTGTAATACTGCAATCTAAACAAGTTTTATGAAAAGACTATCTTAGACTGTTTTATGAAAAGAAACTGATCTAACATTTTTTTTTTAACTACACAAAATAGCCAGTCCCAAGATTCACAGTCTTGTGTTTAAGTGGTTTTGAACTGGTATATATGCACTTAAATTCATATACATTTATCAAAAGATACCTGTATAAAACTCCAGATACCTAGGAAGGTAAAAACCTGTTTTTAGAAAAAAAAAAAAAGATATGTGGAATTTAAACAAACCAAAACCTTCATCTAAAGAGCAGGTTTGTACCTCTCGACAGTATCGGACTAATTGACACATCACAGAAAATGTCAGGATAGTAGACTTTGTACCTTGATAAAAGATAAGGATGCTCTTAACATTACAGAGTTGTGTATTATACCAAAGTTAACATGGAAGGCAAGTGCTACCAAGGGTAAACCGACGATTGTCCTCTTTCTGTACGGGCAAAGGGTGTGCGTCTTTTTAACTAAACAGTTGCATAGCAACAAACACATTCAACTGAGGTGAAATATACTGTATTGTAGCTGCTTCTGTGAGCTGTGTGCTAAAATGTGGAAGGATTTCTCATTCACCCCCCCTGTATTTTATCAAAAGCCTTATATCATTCATTCAGTCTATAGTAGAACATACTTTTTTATATCGTGGATCGTTTTGACAAAGAAGTTGTAATGATCGGCATACGTTTGTTAGTCCCACTTCTATATATCATCAAAAGACAATACGATTATCCATCAAAGTCTGCATAGCCAATGTAAGAGCCATATTGCATAGCTGAATGTACCAGATATGAGATGATAAGAAAGAGGAGGACAGACATGGACACAGACTGGAGAGAGAAGTTCGGCTGGTTTAAACACTGTTCTGATTTGTTCCTAGTAGCTACAGTATATCATTGCATACGAGTTGACAGAACCCTGTATTGAGAACGAGAGAGAGTCTAGTGGACGCACATAGCTGTAGAGGCCCACATCTGTGGAGGCACATAGCTGTAGAGGCGCACATCTGTGGAGGCACATAGCTGTAGAGGCACACATCTGTGGAGGCACATAGCTGTAGAGGCACATAGCTGTAGAGGCACACATCTGTGGAGGCACATAGCTGTGGAGACTGAAGCAGAGGGTATGAGTGCTATGTCATTGCATAGCGTTGCGTAGGTAGGGCCTCGTCCCTTCTCCACAGGCCGCTTTGAAGTCAAATCAGAAGTCTTTGAAGTTCACATATCCCTAGAGGGGGGCTTAGCCTCCTGGAGGAGAGAGGTGCACTGTAGGGATGCCAGCCAGGCAGATGTGCTGACACAGGCTCAACTGAATATAAAGCCCTACTGACGCCACAACCGGGGACTCCCGCTGCTTCAGTATGGGGCCCCTCCAGTCCAAGCAACAACACACCCTGCTGCAGTACAGGGCCCCTCCAGTCCAAGCAACAACACACCCTGCTGCAGTACATATTGTAAGCTACCAGAAGGGCTCTGTGCAGCTCGGACTTCCGCCGAAATCATTCTGACGTCAACGGGAGTCTTGGAAGATTTATTGACGTCAATGGGAGGTTTTATTCACAATGACGTCCGAGTGATAGAGTCATTATATTGACAGGTGTGTTATTGTTGACCTACTCTGAGCTTAGAAATCCCGGTGTCCAGGCAGGCACACGGAGTAGCATCACTAAAAAAAAGTCTATGAAGGCAGTTTGAGTTTCAGAGTAGGGGGCAGGACACACTTGATGTCTCTTTTTAGTTTTTTTTTAGTTCTTTTGAATATAAATCTTTGCATCTCGTTCATTCAGGATTTACGTGCATGTATTTACAAGTAAAAGTAGAAAGTTGAAACAATTATTATAATAACTTTCTTACAAAAAAAACGAAACAAAAACCATCAAATCAACCAGGTGATATACAGTACAGGTCTGCAGTGTATTTACAGGTCTGCAGTGATGACCGATTCACTATACATGAGTCTGTTGGCGTCGGCCAGCAGTGCGGACGTCTGTGAGGGGTCCATCTGTTGCAAAGCCTTCTGGGACATGTGTCCATACACCTGCATGGTCCCGCCCCCTGGCAGGGCGGATATTGCCACACAGTGTGACAGCAGAGGCGTGTTCGCATCCTGATTGGACCCCGTGGAGGGCACGCTTGTCACGTGACCGGTGCTGGTGGAGCCGCTAGCGCTGCTGGGAGATCTGCTCTTGGGCGGGGGGAGGTGCTGCACCACCCTGGGGGGGCCCTGGGCCTGAAAGTGGGCCGCAGGGAAGGCAGCGTAGCCTGGGGGGATGGGGTACCCGTTGACAGGGATGAAGCGTTGGTGCTGGTTCTGGGCCATGGGCGCTCCATGGGTCATAGGGGTCCAGCCTGCCATCTGGTGGCCTGGATGACCTTGCGCAGGCATCCCCTGGGCCGGGTAGAGGTAACCTGCAGCGGCGGCATAGCGCGGGTTGCTGAGATTACTGACCGGACTGGCGCTCAACGAGGTGGTCTGAGTTGTGGCGTTGCCCCCGCCTCCTGATGGGGTACTAGAACTAGCGTGGGATGACAGCCCCTCCCAGGCCCTCAGGCGGCCATGGATATCTTTGAAACGTGGTCTTCTCGTCGGGCCCTCCTGCCAGCACTCTGTCATCAGGCCGAAAACCCTGGGGGGGCAGTCCTCTGGGCAGGGCAGCAGCTGACGTTTCCTCACCATCTCCATGACCTCCTGGTTACTGAAGCCGTAGTAGGGCTGCAGGCCGTAGCTGAAGATCTCCCAAAGCACCACACCAAACGCCCAGATGTCTGACTCCGACGTGAACTTCCCATAGGCAATGGACTCTGGAGGCATCCAGCGGATAGGGAGTAAAGCCTTGGGCTGGACCCTGGAATAATAATAATACAGTTATTTATAAAAAATAAATACAAAATAAATGTAAATACCAAAAGTTACTTTATATACTTTATATACAAGATTAATCTAAATCAGTGGGAACGTAAAGGCAGACTAAACATAACAGCAATGACAAACTAACCAGGTGAGTACACTAAACATAACAGCAATGACAAACTAACCAGGTGAGTACACTAAACATAACAGCAATGACAAACTAACCAGGTGAGTACACTAAACATAACAGCAATGACAAACTAACCAGGTGAGTACACTAAACATAACAGCAATGACAAACTAACCAGGTGAGTACACTAAACATAACAGCAATGACAAACTAACCAGATGAGTACACTAAACATAACAGCAATGACAAACTAACCAGGTGAGTACACTAAACATAACAAAACAATGCAGGTGCTTCTACACCTGCATTGCTTGCTGTTTGTGGGTTTTAGGCTGGGTTTCTGTACAGCACTTTGAGATATCAGCTGACGTAAGAAGGGCTATATAAATACATTTGATTTGATAACCCCAATGACAAACTAACCAGGTGAGTACACTAAACGAGGAAGTGAGCCCCATGCATTGAATGCACTGACTGTAAGATGCTCTGAATCAGAGTGTCTGCTAAATTACAAAACGTTTTCAAATGTAAATGTCAACATGATTATATTTGTATAATCAAACCGAAACCGAACCAACCTAAAACAGTACTAATTGTTCAGCACTACTGATCACAAGTCAGAGACTACTATGATGACACACCGAATGCTTTTAATCCATCATTTTTGTCTTCTTCTAATGCCTCTTAATGGGAAAGTAATCTAAAAGTAACTGAAAGCAATCAGAATACGTAACTGAGTTTGGGTAATCCAAAGGTTTGGGTAATCCAACTGTAACAGATTACATTTAGAAAGCAACCTGCCCAACCCTGGTTGGAGGTGTAGATCTTTCTGGACAGGCCCAGGTCAGAGATAGGGCTAGTGCTAGGGTTAGGATGTGTACATACCTGTAGTAGTCTGAGGTGTAGATCTCTCTGGACAGGCCCAGGTCAGATATCTTGACGTGGAGCTGTTCTCCCACCAGGATGTTACGGGCTGCTAGGTCCTTATGGACGAAGAAGTGACTGGCCAGGTACTCCATCCCAGCAGCCACCTAGAATAGAATAGAATTTTCTGAGTAACAGAAATGTATCTCAACACCACACCACCTCCACGCAAGTTCCGAGGCAAAGGATCTGCTACGGAACAGCGCCCCTGGATGGAGAGCAATTTGTGCAAGTTATGGTAGTTACCTGTAAGGCCAGGTGCAGGAAGTCCCCGTGGTCCAGGCTGGACTTGACGGTCCCGTCCTCGTCGCTACTACAGCCCACGTCAGAGTGAGGAGAGCGCATGATGAGGAACTCATGGAGGTCCCCTTGGTTCAGGAACTCAAACAGCATGCAGACAGGCTGTTCCTGGGTCACTACACCCAGCAGACACACCACGTTGGGATGGTGAAGCTCAGCCATGACCGACGCTTCCTAAACAGACCGATAGATAGGTACTTTATTAACACACAGTGACATTTCATTTCATGTGAAACAGCAGTATTGGCCAGTCTTACAGTTTTTGCCATGATGCTCCTATACTGCCTGCATCTGAGTGAAGGAAACGGGGCTCGGGTGGCTGGGGTCCCTGATGATCTTCTTGGCCTACCTGCGACATGTGGTGTTGCAGGTGTCCTGGAGGGCAGGCAGTGTGCACCCATAGGTGCGTTTGGCTGAGCGCACCACCCTCTGTAGCGCCTTGCGGTCCACGGCGGGCGGAGTTGCCACACCAGGCTGTGATGCAGCCAGACAGTACGCTCTCCATGGTGCTCCTGTAGAACACCGTGAGGGCCCTTTCGTTCTGTAATCCGTGATGGTCAGGAGCCCCTGCCACATCGTATCCGACCCACTGAATTGCTTCTTCACTTTATCCCTGTACATGTGTTCCGCCATGTTGATCGGTGTGAGTAGGTCGTAATGGTTCTGTTCAACGATACCATTGTCCCCGGTCACCTTGCCGTGTTTATAAGCAGCGTACCTCTCCTTCAGTTTCCCTACAAGCCTCTGCCATCAAGCTACGGTTTTTGATTCGGGTAAGTTTTGAAAGTCACCATCAGTATCACGTCATCTATGCATTTTTTAAAATTAAACGTGTGACTGAATCGACATAATCATTGGTGTTATCCACAGGGGCGACCCGGGAAACATATCCCAGTCCACGTGATCAAAACACGGTCTTGGACCGTGTATTCTGATTGGTCGGAGCAACGCTGTACAGACCGGACCCCCGGAACTTCCCTCTTGAATCTTTGTTTGTAGGCAGGGATAAGCAAAATGGCATCAGGGTCAGGTTTACCGAAAGGAGGACGAGAGACGGCCTTATACCTGTGTCTAAAAGACGTGTAGTGGTGGTCAAGCTTGGAATTTCTGCGAGTAGGACAGTCAATGTGATGGTAATAATTTGGGAGCACGGACCTCAAACTACCTTTGTTAAAAAAATCGAGCCCATTTTCCCGGAGACGGTGGAACATCGGGAAGGTCGGGTGGACAGTGAGTACCCAGCTATTCATGTTCCAATAGTTCTGCCAGGGTGTACGAAGTAATGCACGAAAACAAATGTAAAAATAAAAATAAATAAAAAGAATGTTGAAACCTGCATTGTTTAATAGGGGGCTCGGAGCGAGGCGCTATCGTAGCCAAGGAAAAAGAAGAATCAATCAAAGATAGCCTCAATGAACATTACAATACAATGTCATCAATGTTAACATGCCTGTTGGAATTCACCCCACTGGCCAGGGCTGGAGTAGTCCTTCAGGGTCTTGATGGCAACCAGCTGGGCTTGCTCCATACCAGGCAGGTACAGGTGACCCTTGTAGATCTTACCAAATGCACATTCACCTAGCTCCTCCATGAACCGCACTGCAGAGAGGGGGAGCTCCTTGGCCTTACTCTGGAGAAAGAGAGAGAGGTGAGGGAGGATGGAGGGAGAGAAAGAGAGAGAAGGAGTGAAAGGGAGAAGAAAGAGAGAGAGAAAAATGGAAGGGGCGAGAGAGGGGACAGAGAAGGGGAAGAGAGGTTACATGCTGACCACACCGCTCGTGTTACGTGCGGGAGCATTGCAAAATAAATGTACACATACATGCTATTCAATAATTGTATCCAAACTGATCATGCGTGTCAATGAAAATCAAATCAAATCAAATGTTATTTGTCACATACACATGGTTAGCAGATGATAATGCGAGTGTAGCGAAATGCTTGTGCTTCTAGTTCCGACAATGCAGTAATAACAAGTAATCTAACTAACAATTCCAAAACTACTGTCTTGTACACAGTGTAAGGGGATAAAGAATATGTACATAAGGATATATGAATGAGTGATGGTACAGAGCAGCATAGGCAAGATACAGTAGATGGTATCGAGTACAGTATGTACAAATGAGATGAGTATGTAAACAAAGTGGCATAGTTTAAAGTGGCTAGTGATACATGTATTACATAAGGATACAGTCGATGATATAGAGTACAGTATATACGTATGCATATGAGATGAATAATGTAGGGTAAGTAACATTATATAAGGTAGCATTGTTTAAAGTGGCTAGTGATATATTTACATCATTTCCCATCAATTCCCATTATTAAGGTGGCTGGAGTTGAGTCAGTGTCAGTGTGTTGGCAGCAGCCACTCAGTGTTAGTGGTGGCTGTTTAACAGTCTGATGGCCTTGAGATAGAAGCTGTTTTTCAGTCTCTCGGTCCCAGCTTTGATGTACCTGTACTGACCTCGCCTTCTGGATGATAGCGGGGTGAACAGGCAGTGGCTCGGGTGGTTGATGTCCTTGATGATCTTTATGGCCTTCCTGTGACATCGGGTGGTGTAGGTGTCCTGGAGGGCAGGTAGTTTGCCCCCGGTGATGCGTTGTGCAGACCTCACTACCCTCTGGAGAGCCTTACGGTTGAGGGCGGTGCAGTTGCCATTCCAGGCGGTGATATAGACCGCCAGGATGCTCTCGATTGTGCATCTGTAGAAGTTTGTGAGTGCTTTTGGTGACAAGCCGAATTTCTTCAGCCTCCTGAGGTTGGAGAGGCGCTGCTGCGCCTTCTTCACGATGCTGTCTGTGTGAGTGGACCAATTCAGTTTGTCTGTGATGTGTATGCCGAGGAACTTAAAACTTGCTACCCTCTCCACTACTGTTCCATCGATGTGGATAGGGGGGTGTTCCCTCTGCTGTTTCCTGAAGTCCACAATCATCTCCTTAGTTTTGTTGACGTTGAGTGTGAGGTTATTTTCCTGACACCACACTCCGAGGGCCCTCACCTCCTCCCTGTAGGCCGTCTCGTCGTTGTTGGTAATCAAGCCTACCACTGTTGTGTCGTCCGCAAACTTGATGATTGAGTTGGAGGCGTGCGTGGCCACGCAGTCGTGGGTGAACAGGGAGTACAGGAGAGGGCTCAGAACGCACCCTTGTGGGGCCCCAGTGTTGAGGATCAGCGGGGAGGAGATGTTGTTGCCTACCCTCACCACCTGGGGGCGGACCGTCAGGAAGTCAAGTACCCAGTTGCACAGGGCGGGGTCGAGACCCAGGGTCTCGAGCTTGATGACGAGCTTGGAGGGTACTATGGTGTTGAATGCCGAGCTGTAGTCGATGAACAGCATTCTCATATAGGTATTCCTCTTGTCCAGATGGGTTAGGGCAGTGTGCAGTGTGGTTGAGATTGCATCGTCTGTGGACCTATTTGGGCGGTAAGCAAATTGGAGTGGGTCTAGGGTGTCAGGTAGGGTGGAGGTGATATGGTCCTTGACTAGTCTCTCAAAGCACTTCATGATGACGGATGTGAGTGCTACGGGGCGGTAGTCGTTTAGCTCAGTTACCTTAGCTTTCTTGGGAACAGGAACAATGGTGGCCCTCTTGAAGCATGTGGGAACAGCAGACTGGTATAGGGATTGATTGAATATGTCCGTAAACACACCGGCCAGCTGGTCTGCGCATGCTCTGAGGGCGCGGCTGGGGATGCCGTCTGGGCCTGCAGCCTTGCGAGGGTTAACACGTTTAAATGTCTTACCTCGGCTGCAGTGAAGGAGAGACCGCATGTTTTCGTTGCAGGCCGTGTCAGTGGCACTGTATTGTCCTCAAATCGGGCAAAAAAGTTATTTAGTCTGCCTGGGAGCAAGACATCCTGGTCCGTGACTGGGCTGGATTTCTTCCTGTAGTCCGTGATTGACTGTAGACCCTGCCACATGCCTCTTGTGTCTGAGCCGTTGAATTGAGATTCTACTTTGTCTCTGTACTGGCGCTTAGCTTGTTTGATAGCCTTGCGGAGGGAATAGCTGCACTGTTTGTATTCGGTCATGTTACCAGACACCTTGCCCTGATTAAAAGCAGTGGTTCGCGCTTTCAGTTTCACACGAATGCTGCCATCAATCCACGGTTTCTGGTTAGGGAATGTTTTAATCGTTGCTATGGGAACGACATCTTCAACGCACGTTCTAATGAACTCGCACACCGAATCAGCGTATTCGTCAATGTTGTTATCTGACGCAATACGAAACATCTCCCAGTCCACGTGATGGAAGCAGTCTTGGAGTGTGGAGTCAGCTTGGTCGGACCAGCGTTGGACAGACCTCAGCGTGGGAGCTTCTTGTTTTAGTTTCTGTCTGTAGGCAGGGATCAACAAAATGGAGTCGTGGTCAGCTTTTCCGAAAGGGGGGCGGGGCAGGGCCTTATATGCGTTGCGGAAGTTAGAGTAACAATGATCCAAGGTCTTTCCACCCCTGGTTGCGCAATTGATATGCTGATAAAATTTAGGGAGTCTTGTTTTCAGATTAGCCTTGTTAAAATCCCCAGCTACAATGAATGCAGCCTCCGGATAAATCGTTTCCAGTTTGCAGAGAGTTAAATAAAGTTCGTTCAGAGCCATCGATGTGTCTGCTTGGGGGGGGGGGGGGGTATATACGGCTGTGATTATAATCGAAGAGAATTCTCTTGGTAGATAATGCGGTCTACATTTGATTGTGAGGAATTCTAAAATCAGGTGAACAGAAGGATTTGAGTTCCTGTATGTTTCTTTCATCACACCATGTCACGTTGGCCATGAGGCATACGCCCCCGCCCCTCTTCTTACCAGAAAGATGTTTGTTTCTGTCAGCGCGATGCGTGGAGAAACCCGTTGGCTGCACCGCTTCGGATAGAGTCTCTCCAGTGAGCCATGTTTCAGTGAAGCAAAGGACGTTACAGTCTCTGATGTCCCTCTGGAATGCTACCCTTGCTCGGATTTCATCAACCTTGTTGTCAAGAGACTGGACATTGGCAAGAAGAATGCTAGGGAGTGGTGCACGGTGTGCCCGTCTCCGGAGTCTGACCAGAAGACCGCCTCGTTTCCCTCTCTTTCGGAGTCGTTTTTTTGGGTCGCTGCATGGGATCCACTCCGTTGTCCTGTTTGTAAGGCAGAACACAGGATCCGCGTCGCGAAAAACATATTCTTGGTCGTACTGATGGTGAGTTGACGCTGATCTTATATTCAGTAGTTCTTCTCGACTGTATGTAATGAAACCTAAGATGACCTGGGGTACTAATGTAAGAAATAACACGTAAAAAAACTGCATAGTTTCCTAGGAACGCGAAGCGAGGCGGCCATCTCTGTCGGAGCCGGAAGTAGACATGAGTGTCTGTATAGCCAGGTATTTTTTACTCGTGAAGCGCTGCAAGTCCCGACTCTCCCTTCTCCTCATTGGTTTTTAGGAGCATATACCCACGTTGGTGATTGAAAGCTGAGGTCTACACTCCAGTACAGTTGGTGGTGGTAATGCACCTTAAAGTTGGTTGCTAACCGCCATATAAAGTCCACAGAAGAAGAAGAAGACTGAATGAGGAGAGATTACTAGAAACTAAATTTCCTCTTTTATCTGTGGAGTTATTGTTGGAGTAGAGAACACACGATTGTGCGATTCAATATGGGTCAAAATTCTACAAAGATCCAGGAAATGAATAACAACCCAATGTTTATATTTCCGGACAAATTAGTTAGTAACAGCAGGCTATTTAGCTAAATGTCCATTCATGTTTCACGTGTTTTTCGACCTGTCCACAAACGAATACAGTTGGCTCAGAGTTCGTTTTGATATTTCAACCTGCGTGTCCTGATCACGTCTGGCGTGGATGGACAAAATCAACATGCGCGCGCATTTTGTCCATCCACACCAGACGGCGATGGCGAACGCCGCTGGTCTGGTCAGCATATTAATTAAGTGCTGAAATTTCAATTCAGCTCAACATACTCAACACTCATGAGTACATACTCAACACCCATAATTATCTCAGTATGGGTTTGTACGGACCGGCATCAAAATTTAACAGCTTACAATTGCTGCTAGTTATAATTGTAGGTAGGCAAAGTGCCTGATATAACTGTGTGTGTGTGTGTGTGTGTGTGTGTGCACGTACACACGTGTGTTATCGCCTAGGGACGTCATAATTACTGATTATTCTCGTACTGTATCCATTATCTCCTTTCTTCAGCTCAAATCGTCAATAAATCCCTTAAACCCCAGACACAAAATACATAAGCGCACCAACACTCCAGCCAAGAATCTGGCAACACACTACCAACATAAACAACAATAAACTGACAGGTTAGTGCCGATTTGAGAATTTGCAGGTAATTAATTTTCTCCAGAATTATTAAAGTGGAATGAAGTGGCCCAGTAATAACAGAAGAAGGTAAACGTTTGGTTTAAGGGATGACAGACTTGTGTAATTATCTATCCAGCTGGGGACTGAACCATGAGAAACAGAGGGGAAGCCAAGAGGGCCAGCCAGTTGCATGGTTATGAATTTGAATGCAGAAAACTGACAATCCCCCTCTCTCAAACAAATATGTAAGGACCAAACTCCACAATCTTCACATCACATGTTGGAAATCAAGGTCAAATTCCATATCTATTCCAGTCAATTCAGAAAGTAAACCAAATTCCAATTCCACATTTTCCTGATTGAAAAACATTGAAGAGAATTGGCATTGCAGTGTACTTCCTGGATTGAATGGAATTGAAATGGAATTGACCCCAAGCCTTGTTCATCTTCAATCATGAGTCAGATGCACTACAGTAAAGGGGACTTCACCATTTTATCTTTCTAATTCAACATAGTCTTTGACGTTTTATGTTCCATAACCTTTCATATTGTCTTGTCATCCCAACAGCCTTCAGATAGCCTCTCCTGTCCTACAGTCTCATATCTCTGAGCTGTCCAGGTGATCTTACAGGGAGGAGGAGGGGGGGGGGGGGGGTTACAGGGGGGCTCACAGCTCAGTCAGGACAGAAAGAGATAAAAGGTGAAGAGAGGAGGCGATGAGAGATTCCAGGAACTCCCAAATAAGAAATTAAATTCCTGACAGAGGCCACAGTCAGCTGGGGGGAAGGGGGGGTTCTGCTGGGGAAGGGGAAGGGGAGGAGTGTTTGGGGGAGGGGGCTGGTTAGCAGTGGAATGGTGAATAGGGGATGTTACTGTTATGATGAAAAGGGGGACAGATGTTTTTGGTTTGGGTTACTCCCTCCCGCGGACAAACCAGGCTCATCCCTGGAGCGAAAAAAACGCAGGGGCCGCGCTGCGCCACCGCCCCGAACAACGACTCCCCGGGTGACCCTGGAACAAGGCCCGATGGCTTACGGTGACACTGAGGAGGAGGACATGAGCAGTGGGGCAGATGTTTTTCGTACTGTGACAAAAGAACACAGTCTGCCTCGGGACAGGAATGCGTGTATGCGTGCGCGTGTTTACTTGCGTGTGTGACGGGGACCACAACACAGCACTGTCTAATACACCGAGCCAGCCCACAGCTGTAGCATGGACGGGGACCACAACACAGCACTGTCTAATACACCGAGCCAGCCCACAGCTGTAGCATGGACGGGGACCACAACACAGCACTGTCTAATACACCGAGCCAGCCCACAGCTGTAGCATGGACGGGGACCACAACACAGCACTGTCTAATACACCGAGCCAGCCCACAGCTGTAGCATGGACGGGGACCACAACACAGCACTGTCTAATACACCGAGCCAGCCCACAGCTGTAGCATGGACGGGGACCACAACACAGCACTGTCTAATACACCGAGCCAGCCCACAGCTGTAGCATGGACGGGGACCACAACACAGCACTGTCTAATACACCGAGCCAGCCCACAGCTGTAGCGTGGACGGGGACCACAACACAGCACTGTCTAATACACCGAGCCAGCCCACAGCTGTAGCGTGGACGGGGACCACAACGCAGCACTGTCTAATACACAGAGCCAGCCCACAGCTGTAGCGTGGACGGGGACCACAACACAGCACTGTCTAATACACCGAGCCAGCCCACAGCTGTAGCGTGGACGGGGCAATAACACTGTGGACGTATGTCGAACAGCATCAGTTTACACCATAACACAGCCAGGATAATCTGCTGAACAGGTTGGAGACAGATATGAACATAGAAAGAATGTTGGGCTGACTGTAGTATGATCCGCAGAAGAATATGAAGTATGCAATACATAGCTGTCAAAACACTGATACTGCTGTCAAACATCACAAAGAACCCCAGTGAGAAGTCGAGAGAAAGAGAGAGAGAAGGAGCTGCAGCTGAACATTCCTCATCCTGCTGAGCTCTGATAGAGATCTTAGGCTCTGGCATGAACGGGGTCACACACACGTAGGTAAACACACACACACATGCACACAAAAGTGCACTCACGTCCGCACGCACGCAATAAAAATATGCACGCACACACGCATGAAATACTTAATTTGAATCCACCAATCAAATTGACAACAAAATAAAGGATCCCAACATTTCAAAAGTCCCTGTTTGTATTGCACTGTAAAGGGTACAGAAAGCACTTCCTTCTCCAAACGGCCAGGCTGCCCACGACAGCTGAAAACAGAGCAGTACCTAGCCAATTGCTTTTGCCCTAGTTTTTTTGTCAGGCCCGCAATCTGGAGGCCACGCACCGCAAGGCTGTGTACGTGGCCAAGACTGCCGTCTAACAGCGCCACCAGCTTGCCCCTCCACCCCAGGCTGTCCGAGCGTGCCACGAGCGGATGGTACTTAAGCAGCTTCTTGGCAAAGGCCTGCTCCGTGTAGCCGTCCAATGAGCAGCCCACTGCCACAATGAGCACCTCCCCCCAACAACAACAATATCTGCCGTATATGGTGCACAGGAAAACTCATCGTCGTCAACATCCAACCAGCTTCCCCTTCACACGAGGATGTTTACGCATGCGTGTTGTTGGTGAGACACACACACACGCACACACACACCATAGAGCTTTTCCATACTTCTGCAGTGTTTGTCTTCGGGAGTCATAATAGCATACTTCAGAGGGAGTCAAAACACTGGCCCGAACCCTGTGTCTTTGAACTGGGCTGGGCCGGAGCAGGCTGGGGTGAGAGGGCTGTTTGTGTGTGTGTGTGTGTGTGTGTGTGTGTGTGTGTGTGTGTGTGTGTGTGAGCAGTATGGGGGCTGTTGCTGCTGCCGTGTAGTTGGAGGAATGCAGGGAGGCAGCAGAAACAATAATGCTGGTGCAGTGATGCTGGGGTGATGCTGGGGTGGGGTGACTGGTTCCTGGATCTGGGCTTGGGGAGATTGTCTCCACATATGTTGTCTCCACTGGAAGAGGCCCTACTAACCTGATCTGAGATACGGACGGTAAACTGACTCCACCAGCGCTGCTTACAAAAAACAAATACAAACTCCCTAAAACAAAGAAGAGGGCCTCCCGAGTGGTGCAGCGGTCTAAGGAACTGAATCGCAGTGCTTGAGGCGTCACTACAGACCCGGGTTCGATCCCAGGCTGTGTCACACTCGGCCGTGGACCGGGAGACCCATGAGGCGGCGCACAATTGACCCAGCGTTGTCTGGATTAGGGGAGGGTTTGGCCGGTCGGGATTTCCTTGTCCCGTCACGCTCTAGCAACTCGCTGTGGCGGGCCGGACGCCTGCAAGCTGACTTCTGTTGCCAGCTGGAAGGTGTTTCCTCTGACAAATTGGTGCAGCTGGCTTCCGGGTTAAGTGAGCCGTGCGGCTTGGCAGGGTCATGTTTCCGAGGATGCATCTCTCTCTCTCTCGTCCGTAGGGAAGTTGCAGCGATGGGACAAGAACATATCAAGACCATTTCACAGCTTTTTTTCCATCTACGTAACATTGCAAAAATCAGAAACTTTGTCCAAAAATGATGCAGAAAAATGTATCCATGCTTTTGTCACTTCTAGGTTAGACTACCTCAATGCTCTACTTTCCGGCTACCCGGATAAAGCACTAAATAAACTTCAGTTAGTGCTAAATACGGCTGCTAGAATCCTGACTAGAACCCAAAAATGTGATCATATTACTCCAGTGCTAGCGTCTCTACACTGGCTTCCTGTCAAAGCAAGGGCTGATTTCAAGGTTTTACTGCTAACCTACAGCCCATTACATGGGCTTGCTCCTACCTATCTCTCTGATTTGGTCCTGCCGTACATACCTACACGTACGCTACGGTCACAAGACGCAGGCCTCCTAATTGTCCCTAGAATTTCTAAGCAAACAGCTGGAGGCAGGGCTTTCTCCTATAGAGCTCCATTTTTATGGAACGGTCTGCCTACCCATGTCAGAGACGCAAACTCGGTCTCAACCTTTAAGTCTCTACTGAAGACTCATCTCTTCAGTGGGTCATATGATTGAGTGTAGTCTGGCCCAGGAGTGTGAAGGTGAACGGAAAGGCTCTGGAGCAACGAACCGCCCTTGCTGTCTCTGCCTGGCTGGTTCCCCTCTTTCCACTTGGATTCTCTGCCTCTAACCCTATTACAGGGGCTGAGTCACTGGCTTACTGGGGCTCTCTCATGCCGTCCCTGGAGGGGGTGCGTCACCTGAGTGGGTTGATTCACTGATGTGGTCATCCTGTCTGGGTTGGCCATCCCACATATGCTCTCTCTAATTCTCTCTTTCTTTCTCTCTCTCGGAGGACCTTAGCCCTAGGACCATTCCCCAGGAATACCTGACATGATGACTCCTTGCTGTCCCCAGTCCACCTGACTGTGCTGCTGCTCCAGTTTCAACTGTTCTGCCTTATTATTATTATTATTCGACCATGCTGGTCATTTATGAACATTTGAACATCTTGGCCATGTTCTGTTATAATCTCCACCCAGCACAGCCAGAAGAGGACTGGCCACCCCACATAGCCTGGTTCCTCTCTAGGTTTCTTCCTAGGTTTTGGCCTTTCTAGGGAGTTTTTCCTAGCCACCGTGCTTCTACACCTGCATTGTTTGCTGTTTGGGGTTTTAGCCTGGGTTTCTGTACAGCACTTTGAGATATCAGCTGATGTACGAAGGGCTATATAAATACATTTGATTTGATTTGATTTGATAACTGCCAATTTGCTATCACAAAAACGGGAAGAGGAGCGGGAGGGAGGAAAGGATGTCATTGACCACTAGAGGATGAGAGATCCTACCCACTCTGCCTCACTTTAACATCCACAACACATAACTCTGCCTCAGACTGGATTCTGTGCTTTTCACTCGTTCTACACCTCCAACATTGAGTCTTAGTGACATTCTCCCACTCACATGTAGTGTTGTAAACAGGGTGCCACTCAGCAGGCCTTTACCCATAAAACCTATTTAGCCGAGATATGTAGGTGTCATGGCCCTGACTCTAACCCTAGCCCTATCACCACCAGGAGAGAGAGACTTGAGTCTGGGTCTCTGGGTCTCTGGCTGGGCCAACAGAGTTCAGGCCCACTGGGACCAGTGTGTGTGGGGGACCGAGAACATTCTGTTTGTGAGTGAGTGAGTGAGTGAGTGAGTGAGTGAGTGAGTGAGTGTGTAAGAGAGAGAGGAAGAGAGGAAGAGTGTGAGAGTGAGTGTGCACATGCCGTGTGTGTTCTGTTTTGGAGAATGCACATAGTGTGAGCTGTGTGTGTGTGGACTGAGTGGACTATAAGAGGGTGAGGAGTATGGGACTAGAGATGGTGCCAGCTAAATGTTGTACCTTGGGTTTGTAGTTGGTGAGCATGGACATCTCTACATTCTGTCCTCTGACAGGTTTGGGCTGTCTGGGCGCCGGGGGTCGGGCAGCCTTCTGGTTGTTACGACACACACAGATGAAGAAGAAGAGGGCGATGGCCAGAGGGATGGCTACGCTCGGGACCAGGATGTAAAGAATCTCCATGTTACTGCCCCCACGGTTCTCCTTATAATCTTTATGGGACATAGATAACACAGGGTTAATGTTCGAACTCTATGTTTACTGCCCCGACGCTTCTCTTTCTAACCCAAACAGCACACTGTACACTGCAAAAACAATGTGGCGCTGTGATTTAGTGTTAAAACACCCATAACATACAAAGATCAAAAAAATAACAACTAATGTGTCTTTTTGATAGGTTGCAGCATTGGCTCCCAATAATAACCAAACAGCAAAAGACATCAATGAGTTTATAACCCCCTATGTCGCCTTATGTCTCACCGCAGACGGGGATGTCGCACAGCTCCATACGGACTCCCTCGTCCAGGGTGAAACACCATGGTCCCTCCTGCGTGTTGCCGGGGTTACGGCAGTAAGAGTGGCCTCCGCTGAGCTCTGGGTAGCGCAACGCCAGGTAGGTGTGGCTGTGAGGGTACTGAGAGTTCCAGGGCTGACACTGACGACCCGACTTGGTCTTACTGACCGTCCCACGGTAGGCTGAACCACTGCTGTTGAAACACTTGTGGTCTGGTTGAAGTACGGGGGACAGAAAACAAGTGTGTGTGTTAGACCAAATTGTAGAGCGCAAAGACGTGTCGGAATGAAGGATATTATTTTTTGTTGTTGTTGTTTATTGTTGCTGATACTGTACAGTATGTTCGATTAGGATTTGCTGTTGCCTAGCAATACTGTTGGTAGTGGACGACAGTATGTGGATGCCAATGGGTTAGCTATAAAAGCGGATTTAAGATAACAACAGAGACTCTTCTTTATGGGCCACGTAAAGACTATTGATACTGGAAGCACAGTTTACAATATAGAATGTCTTACTCTTGTTGATGGGCTCGGCCATGGGGATTCCTATCCTCATACAGATCGCAGCCTCTGGGCTGTCGTGTGCTGCCAGGTCCTCACAGTTCGGCAGCTTCAGTCTCTTCAGGATGATAGGGTTGGAACGGGCGATGATGTACTCGGTCTTACACAGGTCATTCTCCAGGATCTCGCATTCATCCTTGCGGACAGGGAGAGAAGGGGGAGAGGGTTTGAGACTGACACAAAGATTGCAGTAGAAGCAACACAATGTTGTAACACGTGCTAGGCCACTCCAGAGGGTGACCGCTACTATTAACCTAAATACAGATATTTCTCACTTACTAAATGGTATAGTGTGTCCACTTGTCAATGCTAGCAAGTCGAAATATATCCAGCTTTATATTGTGTCACACTGACTGTCTTCAGTCAGTGTGACAAAGCTACATAGACAATTACCTTACACAGGTCCCTGGGCTTGTCAGTCCCAGAGCTGCGGTCACATGTCGGGAAGGCAAAGTGGCACAGAGACGGGATGGCGAACTGGGAGCAGCGGTCCGACAGGTGGCTGGACGTTCCGATCATAGTGAAGGCGGCTGGGTGGGGAAAGCGGCCATGCGTAAGGGCATAAGAAGTCTGAAGTTTAGGTATACATACAACTATAGCTATAGCCCTATAGCAATTTATCGAACTTGTATTTCTCCACCGAGATCAAGTACGATCCAAATCAAGTGTCATATGGGACAGTCGTAACCTTTGTGGGGATTGCCTACATCCAAACTTTTGGGGGACATTTTCCCCGTCCAGTCAGACACAAATAACTCACAGTTCATGTCTGGTCCTGTAGTGTGTATATTTGCTCTAGAGTGCAATCGCAGTTTAGGACAGCAGCCTGTCTGTCTGTATTTACAGGGGCCTGTACAGACTGTGGTTTACAGGGAAAGTATAGCAGCTACATACTCCACATCGTCTCTGGGTTGGGACTGACCACCACAGACAGTGGCAGGCAGCTCCGACACACTCGACTATGAACGGACACATAATGTCACCAGGAAAATAAACAGAGCCAGCACGCACGCACACACACACACACACACACACACACGTATGAATGCTCTCTCAATCTCTCACACACACGTATGAATGCTCTCTCAATCTCTCACACACACACACACACGTATGAATGCTCTATCAATCTCTCTCTCACACACACACACACACATATGAATGCTCTCTCAATCTCTCTCACACACACACACACACAAACGTATGAATACTCTCTCAATCTCTCTCACACACACACACACACACACACGTATGAATGCTCTCTCAATCTCACACACACAAACGTATGAATGCTCTCTCAATCTCACACACACACACACACACACACACACACACACGCACGTATGAATGCTCTCTCAATCTCACACACACACACACACACACACACACACACACACACACACACACACACACACACACACACACACACACACACACAGAGTGATGTTCAGACATGTCTGATGAACTATACTTGGGATACCCAGAAACAAAGCATAGACTGCGTGTGTACCATACTGTGACGTTAGCATCCTGAACTCTTATCCTTCTATCAGATATCCTCTCATCATCCTAGCTGACACTGACTCAACCTGGGTCAGATTGGAGCTGGAAAGGATGAGTGTCTGGTTGGTTTACACAAAGGACCAAATCTGGACCATGACCCTTATCCCTGTACACTGATTTCACTCACAATACACCCACATGGGACAGACGGATACGGGAAATGCACACACACACATCACACACAGGCAGATAGTGTACCTGTGATCTGGGTCTCGATCTCGCCCTGCATCTGCAGGGAGTCGACGAAGATGCTGCGGTTCCCTATGAAGCGAGAACAAGCTACGCCCCTGTACGGCTGGCAAAACCCCTCTTCATCAAAATCATCCCTGTTAGAGAGAGAGGGAGAGAGAGAAAGGTAGAAAGTGGGAGAGAGAAATAGATAAGAGAGAATGAATGTACATTACAGTTCACAGAATGGCCACTAGAGGTCAGCACAGCATGCATTACACTTCATACGCATGTGGCACAAACACTTCTCTCTCTCTCCCTCTGCACATCTCTTCACAGCGGAACTTGGGTCATGGAATGCTGGATGGTGGTAATTGACCAGCCAAATGACCGTGGTCACCGTAATAGCAGTTAATTCTAATTCTACATAGGCAAGGTCAACAATATAGGCTGTCTACTGCAGTGCAAGTGTTTGCAGGGCAAGCAGTTGCCTGCAAAAGTGACCCTCAGCAAATATAGTGTTGAATACATTTGCCATCAAAAATTTGCACATCCAAGAGGAAAACAATTAGCGGCCTAGCAACTCCAGCAAAGTTTGCAAGTGCATGAGCGTTATTTGGCTGTAGGCTAATCACCCACTAGGCGCAGCAGCGCCTCTTCAACCTCAGGAGGCTGAAGAAATTTGGCTTGTCACCAAAAGCACTCACAAACTTCTACAGATGCACAATCGAGAGCATCCTGGCGGGCTGTATCACCGCCTGGTACGGCAACTGCTCCGCCCTCAACCGTAAGGCTCTCCAGAGGGTGGTGAGGTCTGCACAACGCATCACCGGGGTCAAACTACCTGCCCTCCAGGACACCTACACCACCCGATGTCACAGGAAGGCCATAAAGATCATCAAGGACATCAACCACCCGAGCCACTGCCTGTTCACCCCGCTATCATCCAGAAGGCGAGGTCAGTACAGGTGCATCAAAGCTGGGACCGAGAGACTGAAAAACAGCTTCTATCTCAAGGCCATCAGACTGTTAAACAGCCACCACTAACATTGAGTGGCTGCTGCCAACACACTGACACTGACTCAACTCCAGCCACTTTAATAATGGGAATTGATGGGAAATGATGTAAATATATCACTAGCCACTTTAAACAATGCTACCTTATATAATGTTACTTACCCTACATTATTCATCTCATATGCATACGTATATACTGTACTCTATATCATCGACTGTATCCTTATGTAATACATGTATCACTAGCCACTTTAAACTATGCCACTTTGTTTACATACTCATCTCATTTGTACATACTGTACTCGATACCATCTACTGTATCTTGCCTATGCTGCTCTGTACCATCACTCATTCATATATCCTTATGTACATATTCTTTATCCCCTTACACTGTGTACAAGACAGTAGTTTTGGAATTGTTAGTTAGATTACTTGTTGGTTATTACTGCATTGTCGGAACTAGAAGCACAAGCATTTCGCTACACTCGCATTAACATCTGCTAACCATGTGTATGTGACAAATAAAATTTGATTTGATTTGATTTGGTAGGCTATGCACATTTGCAAGCAATCATGTGTGGATCTTTCTGTTTGCTAACCAGCTAAATTAGCTAGCTAGCTTGCTTCACCAGTAGACAGCGCGTCCAGCATAGTGTCCAGCATGCTGATCGTGCTAAGAAGTCAGAAATATGGTCCAACTAGCAAGTGTTGCACTAGGAAAATATTCTCAGTCCCATTTCATTCAGAAATTCAAGCTAGCCGCATCAAAACAACTTTGTAACGACAGATCCACTAGTGTCTTCAAATCTGCGTAGGCCCATCGTCAGCTGTCGCACAGATGGACTGACAGCCTGGAGCCAATTACGAAATGCATTTGTCAGCTGAATTGCACGTTTATTCTGTATCACTCAACTCTCATTGATGAGTCTCGTATTGAGAGGAATACAGCGAGACACAGTGCACCCGGAATGTATTCAGGCCCACATTTTGTTACGTTGCAGCCGTATTGTAAAATGTACGAAAAACACATCTCCCCATAATGACAAAGCAAAAACTGTTTTTTTTTGTTGAATTTTCGGCAAATTTATCAACAATTCAAATCTGAAATATCACATTTACATAAGTATTCAGACCCTTTACGCAGTACTTTGTTGAAGCACCTTTGGCAGCGTTTACAGCCTCAAGTCTTCTTGGGTATGACGCTACAAGCTTGGCACATCTGTATTTGGGGAGTTTCTCCCATTCTTCTCTGCAGATCCTCTCAAGCTCTGTCAGGTTGGACGGGGAGCATCGCTGCACAGCTATTTTCAGGTCTCTCCAGAGATGTTCGATCGGGTTCAACTCCGAGCACTGGCTAGGCCACTCAAGGACATTTTGGTGAATGTAACTGTGCTGATGGAAGCAATTTAATGATGCCTTTTAGCCAATGTTTATTGACACACCATATTCAACCGGTGTTGAGCGTTCATAAATTCATCAGTTACTCTGCCCTCTGGCACACTCAGGCGAGAGTGCTCTGAAATCGGAGTAGATAGCCAGAGCAAATTTACAAACGCACCCTATGTGTGCTGCTGCTACAGGGAGGACGGCGTTGCCTAGGCGACCGGCGACTTGTTTGCTACAACACCTTGCTCGTTTCAGGGAGGAGCAACAAAGTTTGTTGTTAAGATTCCATGTTACCGCAGAAACGGACTCAACCTCAAGAATGCTCGGGTGTCCTGTCTTTAGTCAGCTGTTCGTTCCACACACACAAACACCCAAAAATAATTTCAGGACGTTTTTATCCATAAATGTTGGTTACACAGTACTACGGTAATTGTGCCAGCAGCTCTAAGTGGAACACAGAGAAGAGATTCAGTCCTGCTCTAACAACATTTATCTAAGTGTCCAGTGTCAGCTGATACAGCTTGATGTCTCAGTCCTTCCCAGAGAAGAGATGTGAACTGTATAAAGATTTAAAGAGTCGGCCGTTGGGCTTTATTCCTGTTTATGGGAAAAGGATATCATCATGGGCTTTAATACGAAACACATGAAGAGTGGGGAAACTATAACAAGCATGTGTGTTTGTGTGTGTGTGTGTGTGTGTGTGTGTGTGTCAGAGTGCATCTGTGAAGGTTAATGTCCAAGTAGGCATTAGCAACTTCATTGTTTCCATCAGTGTCCACACACATGGGCCACACTCACAAAGATAGGACACTCACACACACACACACACACACACACACACACACACACACACACACACACAGCCATTTTCACACACACAGAAACAAGGCCATTTTCACACTATGAGCTCATTTAGTCATGTGACTGAAGCCAAGCCAGTTGGAGACCATAGAAGGGCGTATGACATAACTATTATCATATTCTCACAATAAGCTCCCTCTCTACATCCTCCTGCTTCAAACCACATTAACCACCCTAGATCATTATGGCTGAGTGTGGCAAATGCCCTAATGCTAACTCATTCAATTCCAGAATCACGCACACACATACATACACACACAAAAACTGAGGGTAACCCTATCGGTGTCTGGGCTGGGGTGAGTGGCCGAGCGTGGCGGGGTGTGAGTCAGGGGTCAATGGGTCACTTTCTGAGGAGAGTGTTAAGTGTCTCAGAGGCCAAGGTCACCTCTCTAGCCTGACCTTTAACCCCCCCCCCCCATTTATTAACTCAGAATGGGCTATCCAGAAATTGACACACACACACACGCTCTCTCTCTCTCTCACACACACACACACGGACACACAAAAACTGGGCTCTGCTCCAAGATGGGTTTCAATGGGAAATACAATAACATTACATTTATGAGATTAATAAAGGCTTTTCCATACTGCTTTAGTCTAATGTACAACTTCCCCCTTGAGAATGTGGATACACACACACACTCAGAAAGAGTGCAAGAGAGAGAGAAGTAGAGGATTCCTTTGGATGAGGTTCGAGTGTGTCGTCGGGAGTGTATCCAGAGCCATGGTGTGTGTGTGTGTCGCCGGGGACAACGTGGCCGCACTGAGATGGCTAAATGACAAGGAAGAGTAGACAACCCTGCTTCCTCCGAGTCCTGCTCTATATCCTGACCCGGCGACAAATTACAACCCTGGCCCGTCCAAAAGACCTCAACCAACATCCCTCGCCCAGAAACTCTGCTCCAAAAGGCTTTAGGTTAAAAAGCCCGGTCCAAAACATTCAAACAAAAATGCTTGGTAGAAGACGTCTCTTCCAAAGTCCACTAACCCCCATCATCTGCTTTTCTCTGAAGGCGGTTGCTGTCTGTGTGGCGTTCCAAATGGCACCCTATTCCCGTATAGGCTCTAGTCAAAAGTAGTGCACTATGTAAAGGATAGGGTGCTATTTTGAACGTATCCCGTGTGTGCATGGTGGGAGGCTGAGTCCATCACAGAATGGGAAGGCAGTTAGTCCCAGTGAGTGTGGTTGCTATTTGGATAAACAGTGTGGATGTTCAGGCCTTTCTGAACATCCAAACTAACACCACACTGTGAAAGGGGCACATCTGTAGTAGTAGTTTATAATGGCTAATTACAGGAAGGGCTTTTCCGTTAAACTGACTGTGTTTGCCTAGGCTACGCTTACATCATGGGTTCTGTCTGAGAGCGAGAGAGAGAGAGCAGTTATAACTATAGGCTAGAACCCCGCAGAGTCTACCACACACACACGAACACACACGACTTGACATGGACACACACACACACACACACATAGAAAACACACAGAAACAAAAGCAAACATTGGTTCACTCACATGTTCTTTGTTTTACTTTCTTGCGTACACACACACGCTCGTACGCCACACACCAAGGTTATTATAGTAAACGAAAACAAAAACACGATCTAGTAAACTGAAATGAAATAATGAACAATCCTTTAAAAAAATTAAAACTAGACTGAAACTATTATCTTTGACTCCAAATAAAAATAAAAACCATCATGAATTATGTTCAGTTTCTTCTAAACTTTGGTCAAAAAATGTAATATGGGTTTCAATGGTGTTTTCAAGATACTGAATCTGGAGGGTAAATGTGTCCAGGAGATGCCGATGTTTCAAATAAGCCTAGCTTGTGCATCCCTATCACTAGCTAACAGGGGGGAAAATGGTAAGCTAGCTAACGTGAATCTTCTTACATGTACTACTAAAGTTAAAACGGATTGGCTGCGGATTCAACTTTTCTGGACCCCTCGTCCCGACAGCTAAAGGTCCCGACAGCTAAAGGTCCCGACAGCTAAAGGTCCCGACAGCTAAAGGTCCCGACAGCTAAAGGTCCAGACAGCTAAAGGTCCAGACAGCTAAAGGTTCCGACAGCTAAAGGTCCCGACAGCTAAAGGTCCCATTCAAAAAAAATGTAGATCCAGGAACAGATATAGCCCTTGGTTCACTCCAGACCTGGCTGCCATTGACCAGCACACAAACATCTTGTGGTGTACTGCATTAGCATCGAATAGCCCCCGCGATATGCAACTTTTCAGGGAAGTTAGGAATCTATATACACAGGCAGTTAGGAAAGCAAAGGCTAGCTTTTTCAAGACATTTGCATCCTGTAGCACAAACTCAAAAAAGTTCTGGGACACTGTAAAGTCCATGGAGAATAAGAGCACTTCCTCCCAGCTGCCCACTGCACTGAGGCTAGGAAACACTGTCACCACCGATAAATCCACGATAATTGAGAATTTCAACAAGCATTTTTCTACAGCTGGCCATGCTTTCCACCTGGCTACCCCTATCCCGGTCAACAACCCTGCAACCCCAACAGCAACTTGCCTAAACCTCCCCCATTTCTCCTTAACCCAAATCCAGATAGCTGATGTTCTGAAAGAGTTACAAAATCTGGACCCCTACAAATCAGCTGGGCTAGACAATCTGGACCATCTCTTTCTAAAATGATCCGCCGCAATTGTTGCAACCCCTATTACTAGCCTGTTCAACCTCTCTTTCGTATCATCTGAGATCCCCAATGATTGGAAAGCTGCCGCGGTAATCCCTCTCTTCTAAGGGGGAGACACTCTAGACTCAAACTGTTACAGACCTATATCTATCCTTCCCTGCCTTTCCAAGGTCATCGAAAGCCAAGTTAACAAACAGATCACCGACCATTTCAAATCCCACGGTACCTTCTCCGCTTTGCAATCTGGTTTCAGAGCTGGTCATGGGTGCACCTCAGCCACGCTCAAGGTTCTAAACGATATCATAATCGCCATCGATAAAAGACAATACTGTGCAGCCATTTTCATCGACCTGGCCAAGGCGTTCGACTCTGTTATTCACCACATTCTTATCGGCAGACTCAACAGCCTTGGTTTCTCAAATGACTGCCTCGCCTGGGTCACCAACTACTTCTCAGACAGAGTTCAGTGTGTCAAATCGGAGGGCCTGTTGTCCGGACCTCTGGTAGTGTCTATGGGGGTGCCCAATGAGGTCGCTCTTGCTGCTGGTGAGTCTCTGATCCACCTCTACGCAGACGACACCATTCTGTATACTTCTGGCCCTTCTTTGGACACTGTGTTAACTAACCTCCAGACGAGCTTCAATGCCATACAACTCTCCTTCCGTGGCCTCCAACTGCTCTTAAATGCAAGTAAAACTAAATACATGCTCCTCAACCGATCCCTGCCCGCACCTGCCCGCCTGTCCAGCATCACTACTCTGGACGGTTCTGACTTAGAATATGTGGACAATTACAAATAACTAGGTGTATGGCTAGACTGTAAACTCTCCTTCCAGACATTAAGCATCTCCAATCCAAAATTAAATTTAGAATCGGCTTCCTATTTCGCAACGAAGCATCCTTCACTCATGCTGCCAAACATACCCTCGTAAAACCATGTTAATTCCTTAGTTAGTGATGTGGACACCGAGGAACTTGAAGGTCTTGAACCGCTCCACTACAGCCCCATTGATGTGGATGGGGGCGTGCACTATGGTGTTGAACACTGAGCTATAGTCAATGAACAGCATTCTCATGTAGGTGTTCCTCTTGTCCAAGTGGGGGAGGACAGTGTAGAGTGCTATAGAGATTGCGTCATCTGTGGATCTGTTGTGGCGGTATGCAAATTTCAGTTGGTCCAGGGTGTCTGGGATGATGGTGTTGATGTGAGCCTTGACCAGCCTGATAGAGAAGACATCAAAACTATGAAATACAATTTCAAAAAGCCTGTTTTCGCATTGTCATTATGGTTTATGATATGTGGATCGATGAGGATAATGTTCAATTTAATCCATTTTAGAATAAGGCTGTAACGTAACAAAATGTGGAAAAAGTGAATGGGACTGAATACTTTCCTGAATGCACTGTATATAACGTTACTGTAAACACTGTAGGCTACTTGAAAAACAACCCTGTAGGCTACTTGAAAAACAACACTGTAGGCTACTTGAAAAACAACACTGTAGGCTACTTGAAAAACGACACTGTAGGCTACTTGAAAAGCAACACTGTATTACACAAGAAGACCTAATCTAAATGCATATCCCAATGATTCATGATGATTCAGGTCAAACGGTTGGTATGCAGATGCCGCATGTACGTTTCACCAGTAAAACTTGAAGAATTATCATTCATGATTGACAGACAGACCACGAAAATGTGTGTTTAAAGTATAGGTAAAGAAACACATGCGCAGAACATGATTAGGATCTTCAGCTCTGAGGAAAAATGATCTATGGAGCTGGGACCGGGCGGTTACCTACGGATCCGTCAACCAAGTTGAAAAGCATTGGGTTGGTGTAAACACAGGTGAGAGTTTCATTGCTCCAGTTTCGGTGGTATTCATTTTAAAGTCACATTGAGATTGACTTTATATACATTTGGAAAAAAAAATATTTCTACCATTATTTTACCGGGTAAGTTAACTGAGAACATATTTTCATTTACAGCAACGACCTGGGGAATAGTTAAACATAACCTAACCTGACCCATCACCTTTCACATTACTGCCCCCCATTGCAGGAGGTGACAAAAACTTTACAACACAACTGGCTCCTATACTCCCACGCATGCTTTTTGTCCCTAACAGGAAAACTAAAACAAAATAATATAAAAATATCCTTTATATAAATATTTTGTTAAATCTAAAATTTAAAAAAACTAGCAAATCAGGTCCGAAAACTAATTGAAACTAAACTGAATTTCTAATAAAAATTGAAAGACGAAAAAAAAAAAATATATATATAATAACATTGTCTCACACACACACACACACACACACACACACACACCACACACCACTCACCACACACCACACACCACACACACACACACACACACACACACACACACACACACACACTCTCCTGTTTGTAATGGAATCCTTCGGTCTAGCCTGGTAAAGCCATAAAGCAGTGACGGGAAGGAGGAGGCTGTTTTACCATGGGTCCCCCAGGACCACTGATGTGTGTGAGCCTGCCTGCTCTACGTGCCCAGTCATCCATGGGGGAGAGACACCAGATAACATTAGGAAGATGGCCCAATGTGTTTTTACTATGAAGGTAAGACATCAGCCACGCTGCTAAGGCCTTGACCTCGGAGACTGGAGAGGGCCGAGGGAATAAAGACGATGGGCTCCCGACCGTTGACAGAAGTACGGTCATCTAAGTCAACTCCAATCCTGGTGTTTTCTGGGAAAGCGACGTCTAAAGGAGGAAAGCGAAAGTCGACATATCTGTGGGAAGACCTTGGAGTTGACGTTTCGGGGCAACAAAGGCGTTTCCCCCAGTATGTCTGTATTGTATCGTTCTATTGGAATCTGTAAATAAATGGACATAGAGCCTTGTAAATGTCCTCCACTTAAAACACAGGGAGTCTCTATCTATGGAGATGTCAATGTTATGTTGCAAGCTCAACACAGAGGAGCAAGGCTAATGGATTTGGTGGTCCAACGCTAGCGGAGGCTAGTCAGCGCCTCTGGAGGCCAATAAAACATCCCTCAAATTCCCAAAAGCAGGAATGTTATCCAACCTGTCATCCCTCTACTTTCTCAACCGTTCGCTCTCTTCCCCTCTCCTGTAGTTCGCGTTTCCTGGCGTGTGTCTGTGGAATCCTTTTCCCAGCAGGTTGGAGATCTAGGAGCAGACTGGAGAGAATGAAGGATATCAACTCTACACTGTACTTATCTACATTCCACGTATCTAACCCTGGTTTTGATTACTGTACTGGGCGTTGTGTTGAGTTAGATTCACGCGGGAATAGGATGGGACAGACAGAAACCACAAAGGCAAAGCATCAAAACTTAAATTCCCCAAAATCCTGACTTAAAAGCTCGTTTCATATGGTCCTTCTCAAAGCCTTCACTTAGATCTCTTTAAATCGACAGTTCATAAAGCCTTCACTTAGATCTCTTTAAATCGACAGTTCATAAAGCCTTCGCTAATTGGTTCGATTTACATTGAAGTTGAGATGTTACTAGGGCTGTGGCGGTCACGAAACTTTGTCAGCCGGTGATTAACAAGCAAATAACTGTAGGTCTCAGGTTAATTGACCGTTAATTAACGTAAACACATTTAGAATTTCCTGGCTTCCACACATAACCTACAAGGCACTGATGCAGACCTTTGGAACATCTACATTTTGAAAAAGTCGAATAAATCCATGTAATACAGCCTACACCGTCACAATGAATCCATGAGTTATTTTAAACAGGTCGAAAGAAGTATTTCAGAGGAACAGAATAGCATACTCTGAGTTGTCCTTATGTCAGGTCCTGATCTGGCTATGCCAGATGTACAAAGCTGAATAAAAAAGAAATGACCTTTTCTCCAAGCGATTTGAGGGAGTGCGGACATGCGGCTATTCTGTGTTGAGCGGTTAACAAAGAAATAGGTTCTCCTCCTACATGTTTCATTTAGAGTTATTAATGTAGCTTTAGTTGTCCTACAAATGTTGGACTATATATTTTGATTTTGAATACATCGTAAGGCTGCATGATGCGACTAATGAGGATTTGAAGCGCAGGCTGTACACACTTCATCAGTCTCTCATTCACAATTTGACAAGCACTTGATAATGCCTAGAATTTCACGGCCGCATCCCCTTTGTGTGGCCGTAATGTACCCTTTAAAAAATCCATGACTTTTGCAGCCAGTGGCCGTATAGCGCTTCTCCCTGAGTATCCCTTTCTTACCTTGTCAGGTCGGGGATTTGATCTAGCAACCTTTCGGTTACTAGTCCAATGCTCCAACCACTAGGCTACCTGCCGCCCAGCAGCATTTGGCTTTTATTTTGAAAGGACCATTATCATGCACCTATATGGAAACAGGGGCAGCGGGAAAATGTAATTTATGCACTTAAATAGCGAATGGAGGACGCTTTTCCCCGTGGTTTATTTGCATGCCAGCCAGGTAGGCTATATTCCTGTTGTAAATATAAGCAATATGCTTAGTATTAGCAAAGTTGAGAAAGAAATATAGTAGGCCTAGTAGAAAGCTGATCCTCCTATTTTCAGTAGAGGCCATCACTCTGTTTTCTCGCGCAATTGCATAGCCTATTGAAATGTTGCGCAACATCAGCTCGTAGGCTCTCATGAAGTGTTTGATTAGATATTTTGAATATATTTGCATTGATTTCAGAGTGATTAGAGGGACAATATAGTGCTGAGTTCCAGGCAGTTAGCAAGTTTGATAGGCTACTAATGACCATCAGCCGCATCAGAACTTGGAGAAGCCTAATTACCATGACTAAACGGTCACATGGAATTTGACTGCCTTCATGACCTGCGACCGTCGGTGTGGTGGTAATACGGTCACCACAACAGCCCCAGTTGTTACCACTCTTTATATGAGAGGAGGACAAACAGAGTGGATGTGATATGCACGCACATGCACACACACACAGAGAGAGACAGAGGAGAGGAAGTGTTTTGGAGTGAAGTAAGGAGATGGGAAGGTCCTGACGACACGGAGGGCTGAGGCCTGGTTCGATCTAGAGGCTTCTGATGGTGTTGACAGACAAGGATATAAGCTGTCACCACTGTGAGGTTACATATATTTACTCTCTGTTAGTAGAGGATCTGGATTCCCGCCCCACAGGAAGTCTTTTAGAGGAAGATCCTCTCCATCTCCTCTTTTACCTCTCCTCTCTTATCCATTCCTCTACTGTCCATCTTCTCCTCTCCTCTCCTCTCCTCTCCAAGCCCCAAATGAAAGACATGCAGGGTCTGGAAAGAACAACGGCTAGAGAGAGAGGAAACGGAGAGAGAGAATGGACAATCCTGACGAGTCTCCTTGAGAGATTGGGTTTCCGAACTCAAAACAAAGCTTTTGCGGTTTGAGAAGATCGAGAACGAGAAAAACAAGCCTGCTTATCATTATCTTCCACATTACAATTGGGTGCGTTTCTCTTGTCTTCATGCAATATGCTTTTTTTATATCTGATGTTTTATTTTTCGATGCCATAACAATAAAAAAAAAACATTGCACATGTGTACGCCAGTGGAGTTGTTGTGATTTGGTCACTTTAAACAAAATAAGCCAGAGAGAGTGTGAGGCCAAGCTCCATGAAGACATCTGAACTGTATGTGTGGGTGCCTGGGTAACGATACCGCAGTGACAAAGGAAACAATATGGCCGCCAGCGGCTTGGGTTGACCAGTTTTGTAGGTCCCAGTGGCCCGTGACCACATAGAGAACGGATGAAGAGAAGGGCCACTGATGGACTCCATTTAGAACACAATGGAGAAAGGGCCCCTCATGAGTCCTCATGTTACCCTGACTGGAACAATACAGGCCTCTGTGTGTGTGTGTGTGTGTGTGTGTGTGTGTGTGTGTGTGTGTGTGTGTGCGCGCATGCGTGCGTGAGAGAAAGAGAGAAGACTTACTGAGAGAGGGAGACAAAATGGATGGGATAGGAAGTAATGATAGGAAGTAATGAAGGAGAGAAGTAATTGAAACTAACACTGTCGTTAGGGCTCACCGTGGGTTCGGGTCTGCCATGCCAAGTAATTGAGCAAGCTAGTTGAGCAACAAACAAGAGAGGAGAAAGATACACATTACGTCTGTCTATCAACACCACAGTGGCCCTTACAGCAGGGATGTGTGTGGTAAGTAATATGTCAATCAGATTAGGTAAGACTAGCGCTTCTTCATCTCTCCCCTACTCAGTCTCCTGGGAACAGGAGCCATATTGAGATGTGGAGAGAGAGACAGAGACCCATCCCAAACCTACCCCTCCTCGCTGTGACCTCTGACCCAGTGACATCACATCCCCTGGGAAATAGGGTAGTGAGGGCCAGGGGAGAGAGTCAGACAGAGGTAGAGTTGCTGAAAGTCCTGAAAGTCCTTCAAAATTCCCTGGATTCCCAGTTGGAGGAATCAGCAAGGGATAAGATGCAGATCTGCAACGGAATCCTCCAACCTGAAATTCGTCAGCTGGGATTTGTGAAAAAGGAGAGTATTTTGAGAGAGAGTCAAAGGGGCAATAGGGCTCCATACACAAACGCTGGTTGTGTTTACAGACTTTCAGTTCTGTGATTCACTAAAGACAGGGAGCTGAGAGGTCAAGCGGTTAGGAGTCCATTACAACTTGGGGAGGGAGGTAGGCAGAGAGAGAAGGAGAGGGTGTGTGTTTGTGAGAGACAAGAGAGAGAGAGGGGGAGGGGGGGTACTTTGTGAAAACAGAGTGGGGCTTGGGTTTTTTTGTATCCACTGACCCGTCATGTGTACAGACCCCTCAAAAACAAACAGAGCCTTGCAGAGAGAACCAGTGAAGGTGTAAGAGGGAAAGAAAGACAGAAAGAAAAGGAGAGTGGAGGAAAAGGAGGGAGGACTGGAAAACAGTCTGTAGAAGCCCTCCAGGAGGTGTGGTAGACTACAGCGCTAGCCTCTTAAAATAAAAAAAATAAAAAACTAACACTATAGTTAGGGCTCACCGTGGGCTCGGGTCTGTCATGCCAAACTACCGCCTGCTTCTCATTCCTCCCCTCTTCCTGGCCTTTAGCTAGGAACCAAAACATCACATAGAAACTGATTCAAAATGGATGTTTGGGAGTAATAACAGGAACAGGGGAAAAAAGAAGAGAAGGGGAAGAAAGAAAGAAATAGCCGAAAGCAAGGCAGGTACTGTAAGCGTGACGGCTATATATGCCCCTCTTCTTTAAACTGATGATTTACACCCCAACGTGTAGTAGATCACAGATGACAATGACATCATGCGAAACATGTGCACTTAGCGGAACACGAGTACAGGTTTGGCTCAACATGGCGGCGAGGCAGAGTACTTAGGGAACGACCGAAGGTGCATGTTAAACATGAAGCGTGACTTCCTTGGGTAGAGGACTTCCTCCGTAACAAGAGCCATTAGCACTGTCGCACTGCATTGGCATTGGAGTGGGGGCCGTCCGTAGGCCCATAAATCATCCACCTTTCCTGCCAAACTATCCGTCAGAGAAAGATAAATGCCTATTTCTGAGGTATAGGACTTTCCGTAGACCGGGAAAAGTTATCCCGCCGGGCAAAAAAATGGTTGAATCAATGTTGTTCCCGCGTCATTTCAACAACAACAACGGGAAATCGATGTGATGACGCTGAAGCAACGTGGAAAACTGATTGGATTTGCAGAAAAGTCATCAACGTAAACGGGACTTTCATATTTCTTTTCACCCTACTTTTTGCACCTAAATTCAATGACATGGTGACATTTTTTTAGTGTTATTAACGTTAGTTGACGCATCAACCAAATGGGAATCAAAACTAGACGTCGAAATGACGTCTGTGCCCAGTGAGATGTGTCTCGGGTCCTAGGGTCTTTGACCTGAAGCTTTCCTTTGTCTACGGGGACAACGTTTTGACAGAAGGGTAGATGATTAACCGTCACCATTAAAATGAGAGAAAACGCAGAAACCTAAAAATAGCACAACAGTATAGTGTGTCTACTAAAGGGTTGTAAGAGAGTCGAGAGGATACAGTTCGTGATCTCCTATTAAAAGGGAATTTACGCCCCCCCCCCCCCCCGTCCTCTTAAAACAAATGAGAGTAAGACACCATTCACCCTGACACAGGGCAGAGAAAGTAGCTCTCAGAGCATTCATTCCTCTTTACAGTTAGGTCTGGAAATGTGTGTGTACCCTACTGTGCTGTTCATATGGAGAAAAAAAAAGTATGTCGGAGGCCATGGTAGACTGGCTTTGAACACGGAAAAACTCAAGGGGGGTAAATGGAGAGAGAGAAGAGAGATAGATGGAGGCTGGGGCAGGCCTGAAGGACACTTTGGGGCCTGTGGTTTATAAGTTAAAGAATCTTGGCTGCTCTCTGGCTAGCCTTAGTCTACAGAACACATCCTATCTGAATCAACACTGATCAACAACTGAATACATCTCTGTTCACCAGAACATCGTGGGAAGATGAAACAAACCACTGGAATATCTTATTGTTTCCATAGATACGACTGAATGACGGTCCAATAGTATGATATCAGAGAATAGTAAAGCATAATAACGCAGGCACCAGACATCAACACACGTAAAATGGCACATAATCTGAGTTGATTTGTTAGCATTAACTCAGTGGTCTCTTGTGCCTTGGCTACAGCCTCTCTCTCTTTCTCTCTCTCTCTCTCGCTCTCTCTCTCTCCCTCTCTCTCTCTCCTTCTCCGTCTCTCTCTCTCTCCCTCTCTCTCTCTCCTTCTCCGTCTCTCTCTCTCTCTCTCTCTCTCGCTCTCTCTCTCTCTCGCTCTCTCTCTCTCGCTCTCTCTCTCTTGGGCTCTCTCTCGGGCTCTCTCTCTCTCTCGGGCTCTCTCTCTCTCCCCCCACCCTCTGTCTCTCTCTCCTTCTCCGTCTCTCTCTCTCTCTTTCAGGACTGTCATGCGATCCCTCCCCTCAGGGCTACAGGTGGAGGCTCTTTGTGTTTTGTGGTCTAATGGACCTAGACCCAGGAGGAAGCAGGAGCCCACCCACAGATAAGCCTGATGCCTGGACTAGAATCAGAACTATGGCTCTGGCCTGGGCCCCTGTGCACACTATACACACACTCACCTGTGGGTTCACTGCATTCACCATTTACACTGTAGACTCCGGGCACCACCTTTGCTCTCCTTTTGCTCTGTACACTACAGTCAGAGTGCCTTACCTTTGCCCTGCTATATGGCAAAGAATCCTATTGTGTTCAGAAAGACCTATTTCAACAATATACCATAACATCCTTCATGCACTAACGGCTGCTGTGACTAGAGCTACAAAGACATGGACATCCATGGTCAAAGGCTTTTGAGGGAATATACACCATGCCACAACTTTTAGTGTGGACAGACTAGACGTCAGCTAGGCGACAGGGCTCCATAATAGAACCTTCTAGAAGGAGCGTAGGGACCTTTCACTGCGACAGAGTTCTGTTACACTACTCTAGAACACGTCCAGGCTGGCTGTTTACTAGAACCAGTGGAGCTGCTTCATACAACAGCACAAAGGGAAAGGTTGACCAAATTGTGGCTGAAATTGTGAAATGTGAGATAGAATTTGAGTAAAGTTACAAGCTCAGAGGCTCAGAGAGAGAGAGAGAGAGAGCACTAAGGTGGAACGTAGACCAGAACGAGAGGGTCGAGGCCCGATAAATGCTATTTGTTCATGGTTTACAGAGGTATCGTCTACATTAGTTTGTGGCGTCTGTGAAAAAGGGTCATTCATGAACGGTGGATGCCCAGAGGTTTTATTGGTGAACTCTCAGCCAGGGAAACCTTACTGCTAGAAAAGCAAGACCGGTGAGTGTGTCTGTGAGTGTGTCTGTGAGTGTAGGAGTGGGGGCAAAGTCCAAACCACTGAAACTCCATTGGGAACAGCCATGATTTACACAAACTTTATCAGCCTGACCTGAGCCAGATCTGCCAGTGGAGACCTCAGACAGACTCCTGCAAGGGATGCTGGGAACAGGAAGTGCCTTAGCCATGGCCCCTCCCTCCCTTCCCAGCTAATCTGCCTCATAGAGAATGACGAGGCCTCATAGAGAATGATAGAGGCCATAGGGAATGATAGAGGCCATATAGAGAATGATAGAGGCCATAGAGAATGATAGAGGCCATAGAGAATGATAGAGGCCATAGAGAATGATAGAGGCCATAGAGAATGATAGAGGCCATAGAGAATGATAGAGGCCTCATAGAGAATGAGAGGCCATAGAGGCCATAGAGAATGATAGAGGCCATAGAGGCCTTAGAGAATGATAGAGGACATAGAGAATGGTAGAGGCCATAGAGAATGATAGAGGCCATAGAGGCCATAGAGAATGATAGAGGCGATTCAGGGAGGTTGCCTACCATTATATCCCCTGACCCGACTAAAGAAGTGGCCTTTTCAGCTGAAGTATTTACGCATTTGCATTGTGGTAAGCCTCTGAAGTGTTCAGCGTTAGTATTCACCCTGTGCGGTGGTAGGTATTATAGGGCAGATGTAAAAAATGCTATGGCCATAGAGACCGTCCCCTGGCGGGCCATATTAGGGCCCTGATCCACAATCAATCAACACTTAGTTAGAAACAATCCATAACAGCGAGGTAATTGAGCCCCTCCGAGGGGTTAGCGGAACATGTGGGAGCAAGTGTGTGGGTGAGTGGGTGTGTGTGTTTGTGTGTGTGTGGGGGGGGGGGGTCACCCTTCAGAAAAACCTCAGTCTGTGAAAAGTTAAAGAAGAGAAAAAGTATTTTTTTCTACACTCTGAGAGACTACATTCAGCACGCGCACACACACACACACACACACACACACACACACACACACACACACACACACACACACACACACACACACACACACACACACACATCTTAGGGCATGAATAAAACGCTGTTAGAACTCCAAAAACGTACAGTTACAGTAACCAGGCTTTTTGGGCACACAGGGGCCTTTTCTCAAAGCGCTCAGCCGATGGAGGTAATATAAAACAATATAAATCAACTATGGTGGGCACCACCTGTAACACACAGCGTTGTTGACACTGGCACTGAGGTGTGAATAGCTGTAATGAACACCCAAACTGTAACCGGTATCACTTTAACACTTGACTGACTAACTAACTTGAAAACGTACGTAGCATATAAATATCATTTGTTTTACATCAACAGAGCCAGGTTAAACACATTCTCTCTGTCGGTGTGGCGTGAGAACAGGGTTGACGGCCTATAAACCTACTGAGTTTGAGTGGAGAGAAAACTTTTCACTAAATCCTGCTGAAATAGCATTACCTCCCACTTCCAAAGGGGGGGGGGGGGGGGGGGGGGGGGGAGAGAGAGAGAGAGAAAATACAATGTATTGTATTGTAAATACAACCCATATTTATGCTTATTTATTTTATCTTGTGTCCTTTAACCATTTGTACATTGTTAAAACACTGTATATATATATATATATAATATGACATTTGTAATGTCTTTACTGTTTTGAAACTTCTGTATGTGTAATGTTTACTGTTAATTTTTATTGTTTATTTCACTTTTGCATATTATCTACCTCACTTGCTTTGGCAATGTTAACACATGTTTCCCATGCCAATAAAGCCCCTTTAATTGAATTGAATTGAGAGAGAGACCAACCAACCTGCACATGTCCTCTATGCAATTGTTATTGTTATTGTTCATTGTATGGTTATTTTGACCCTTGATTATTGTTGTTACTGTTGTCCCGTTAATAATATTGATTATTATAATTGTGTTAATATTGTAAATCTCCAAAGTAAGATTTGGCAATAAGTACAGTGTTAAGTCATGCCAATAAAGCAAATTGAATTTAATTGAATTGAATTGAGCGAGAGACAGAGACAGAGAGAGAGAGACAGAGAGAGAGAGACAGAGAGAGAGAGACAGAGACAGAGAGACAGACAGAGACAGAGACAGAGACAGAGAGACAGAGAGACAGAGAGAGAGAGAGAGAGAGATATATGGAAAGAGACAGAGAGAGTGATGGAAAGAGAGAGAGAGAGAGAGAGAGAGAGAGAGAGAGAGAGAGAGAGAGAGAGAGAGAGAGGGAGATCATGAGGAAACAAAAAGATAATTACTTGACCCATTGGAGAGAAGTAACAAAACACTGAGAGTACACAGTGACAGAATACCTGCCCACCGTGACTGACCCAAAATGAAGGAAAGCTTTGACTATGTACAGACTCAGTGAGCATAGCCTGAAAGTCTGTACCCTATGTGCACACTGCCCACAAAATGAGGTGGAAACTGAGCTGTACTTCCTAACCTCCTGCCAAATGTATGACCATATTAGAGAGACATATTTCCCTCAGATTACACAGACCCATAAAGAATTTGAATCACATCCAATTTTGATCAACTCCCAAATCTATTGGGTGAAATATCACAGTGTGCCATCACAGACGCAAGATGAGTGACCTGTTGTCACAAGAAAAGGGCAACCAGTGAAAAACAAATACCATTGTAAAAAAAATCCATATTTACGTGTATTTATTTTCCCTTTTGTACTTTAACTACTTGCACATTGTTACACCACTGCTATAGCCATAATATGTCATTTGAAACATCTCTATTCCTTTGGAACTTTTGTGAGTGCATTATTTACTGTTCATTTTATATTGTTTGTTTATTATTTATTTCACTTGCTTTGGCAATGTAAACCAGAAGCCATGGATTCCAGGCAGCATTCGCACTGAGCTAAAGGGTAGAGCTGCCGCTTTCAAGGAGCGGGACTCTAACCCGGAAGCTTATTAGAAATCCTGCTATGCCCTCCGACGAACCATCAAACAGGTAAAGCGTCAATACAGGACTTAGATCGAGTCGTACTACACCGGCCCTGACGCTCGTCGGATGTGGCAGGGCCTGCAAACCATTACAGACTACAAAGGGAAGCACACCCGAGAGCTGCCCAGTGACACGAGCCTATCGGACGAGTTAAACTACTTCTAAGCTCGCTTCGAGGCAAATAACACTGAAACATGCATGACAGCACCAGCTGTACCGGAAGACTGTGTGATCACGCTCTCCGCAGCCGATGTGAGTAAGATCTTTAGACAGGTCAATATTCACAAGGCCGCAGGGCCAGACGGATTACCAGGACGTGTACTGCGAGCATGCGCTGACCAACTGGCAAGTGTCTTCACTGACATTTTCAACCTCTCCCTGTCCGAGTCTGTAATACCAACCTGTTTCAAGCAGACCACCATAGTCCCTGTGCCCAAGAACACTAAGGTAACCTGCCTAAATGACTACCGGCATCTAGCACTCACGTCTGTAGCCATGAAATGCTTTGAAAGGCTGGTCATGGCTCACATCAACGCCATTATCCCAGAAACACTAGACCCACTCCAATTTGCATACTGGCCCAACAGATCCACAGATGATGCAGTCTCTATTGCACTCCACACTGCTCTTTCCCATCTGGACAAAAGGAACACCTATGTGAGAATGCTATTCATTGACTACAGATCAGCATTCAACACCTTAGTGCCCTCAAGGTTCATCACTAAAATAAGGACCCTGGGACTAAACACCTCTCTTTACAACTGGATCCTGGACTTTCTGACGGGTTGCCCCCAGGTGGTATGAGTAACAACACATCCGCCACACTGATCCTCAACACAGGGGCCCCTAAGGGGTGCGTGCTCAGCCCCCTCCTTTACTCCCTGTTCACCCATGACTGCACGGCCAGGCACGACTCCAACACCATCGTTAAATTTGCAGATGACAAAACAGTGGTAGGCCTGATCAACGACAACAACGAAGCAGCCTATAGGGAGGAGGTCAGAGACCTGGCCGTGTGGTGCCAGGACAACAACCTCTCCCTCAACGTGATCAAGACAAAGGGGCACACCCCAATTCTCATCGACGGGGCTGTAGTGGAGAAGGTTGAGAGCTTCAAGTTCCTTGGTGTCCACATCACCAACAAACTAACATGGTCCAAGCACACCATGACAGTCGTGAAGCGGGCACGACAAATCCTTTTCCCCCTCAGGTGACTGAAAAGATTTGGCATGGGTCCTCAGATCCTCAAAAGGTTCTACAGCTGCACCATCGAGAGAATCCTGACTGGTTGCATCACTGCCTGGTATGGCAACTGCTCGGCCTCTGACTGAAAGACACTACAGAGGGTAGTGCGAATGGCCCAGTACATCACTGGGGCCAAGCTTCCTGCCATCCAGGACCTCTATACCAGCCGGTGTCTGAGGAAGGCCCTAAAAATTGTCAAAGACTCCAGCTACCCTAGTCATAGACTGTTCTCTCTGCTACCACACGGCAAGCGGTACCGGAGCACCAAGTCTAGGTCCAAGAGGCTTCTAAACAGCTTCTACCCCCAAGCCATAAGACTCCTGAACATCTAGTCAAATGGCTACCCAGACTATTTGCATCCCCCCCGCTCTCCACACCACTGCCACTCTCTGTTGTCATCTATGCATAGTCAATTTAATTACCTCTACCTACATGTACATACTACCTCAACTAACCGGTGCCCCTGCACACTGTACTGGCACCCCCCTGTATATATTGTTGTTATTTTTTTTACTGCTGCTCTTTAATTACTTGTTACTTTTCTCTGATTCTTATCTGTATTTTTTTTAACTGCACTGTTGGTTAGCTGCTCGTAAGTAAGCATTTCACTCTAAGGTCTACACCTGGTGTATTCGGCGCATGTGACTAATAAAATTGGATTTGATTTGATTTAAACATATGTTTCCCATTCCAATAAAGCTCTTTGAATTAAATTGAGAGCGTGAGAGAGAGAGAGATGGAAAGAGGAAGTGATGGAAAGAGAGATGGGATAGAGAGAGAGAGAAAGAGAGAGAGGAGGAAGAACAAGAGAGAGAGAGAGAGAAAAAGAGAGCGAGAGAGAGAGAGAGAGAGAGAGAGTGAAAAAGAGAGCGAGAGAGAGAGCGAGAGAGAGAGAGAAAAAGAGAGCGAGAGAGAGAGCGAGAGAGAGAGAGAGAGAGAGAGAGAGAGGAGGAAGATTGACAAAGTAGAGATGGGGGAGTGATGGGGAGGTAGAATAAGAGACCGATATCAACAAGGAGATGACAAGAGAGACATGGGGAGTGAGAGAGAGACAGAGAGAGGAGAGAGGGGGATCTGGACTACGTTACAACCCCTATCTCCTATCCTGCCGGGTGGGGGAAGGGATAGGAGGGGAGAGGGGGGGAGGCACAGGTATTTTTGTAATTGTTTTTTTGCAGCGTTGAGAGAAAAGTCCTGCTCTAGTCAGGAGGGAGAAAGCCTTGGGAAAGTTAAACAGGTCTGACAGCGAGACCGCAGTGAAATTAATATTTTCAAACAGCAGAAAATGCTCTATTCTAAACACAGGCTGAGATGCAGGGCTTTGGTCTGTACAGGAGACATGTTTCGAGCATCAGCCAACTCAAGGCTATATCACCCTGTCTCTTGAGAAGACAATCTCAGACCAGAAATCTTGTCGGTTTACATTCAACTGATGCTTTGTTGATAAGGGAAAAACTATGGCTACAGTTTCTCACATGATTCATTTGGGACAATTTCACATGAATGGGGCTCGTTCTCTGAGGCCATTGTGGTTGTACAGTGTGTACAGCATGTCCTAAAAAAAAGAATGCACATCCTCTTTCTCTTGTTCTCTCCTCATGTCTCCCCCCTTTCTCTCTGCTGCTGGTCTTTGGGCTCTAGTCTCCACTCTTCCAGCCTTACTTGTGGAGACCAGACAACCTTCTGTAAAGTATTACGTCTACAATCTCGGTCTGCTTGGAGTTAAATCTAGGATCTCTCTGTTCTAATCTGATGTGAGTACTGCGACCCAAGGCCACATCTTCCATCCACCAGTAACACTGTTTTTCTTTTTACCCCTCCCTCCCTCCCTCCCTCCCTCCCTCCCTCCCTCCCTCCCTCCCTCCCTCCCTCCCTCCCTCCCTCCCTCCCTCCCTCTCCTTCTCTCTCTCTGTCTCTCTCTCTCTGTCTCTCTCTCTCTCCTTCTCTCTCTCTCCTTCTCTCTCTCCTCCTCTCTCTCATTCACTCTCTTTCACTCTCTCGCTTCCCCCCTCTCACTCTCCCCTTTTCTCTCTCTCTCTTTTCATGAAGGGGGATGGTTGGTATAAGGAGGCTGCTCAGAAGGGGCTAGTTTTGGACATGGAGCCATTTTCCCCCCTCGTGTGTTTGTTCTGGCCTGTGAAAACAGCTCTGGAGCGAGGGAAGAAACAAGGGAGGGGGGCAGACGAGGAGAGAAGTGTAAGGCCAGGCGCCTGCGGCCGCCAACATGACTGACAACCAGCCACCGCAACAACAGGCGTCATTGTCACCCTTCATCCCCTCTAAACCCCCCCACCTCAGGCAAGGGGCTATACCTCATCTCCAGGTTCGTGTTACCCCAGATTCCAGGTGGTCCCTGTAAAGGAACTCATGTAAAAGATGAAGAAGAGAAAACATTGAGCGGTTATTAAAAGCTGCAAATGAACAGCTCTAATGTCACGTTACATGGTACATGCAGGCAGGCCTCACTGAAAGCAGATGAGGGGTGAACACACACACACACATAGACGCCCGACAGGAAGGAGGAAGCAGTTCCTGCTACATGGTTTATGTATGGCTAATTGGCCAATCCTGCTACCCTAAGCCATGTGACAGCACATTGTTGACCCTCTGTGTGTGTGTGTGTGTGTGTGTGTGTGTGTGTGTGTGTGTGTGTGTGTGTGTGTGTGTGTTGACCCCCAGTGTTCCATGTTAGGATGTTTGCCCAACGAATTAACAGATTTCAAACATACCCTGTCCATCTCACCTTCACTCCTTTCCCCACTGTTTCTCTTTCCTGACTTTCTCTCCGTCTGTCTGCATCTCCATCTCATTCTTTAGATCGCTCTCACCCCTACCACTTCTAGCTGCCCCCCCCCCCCCTTCCCACCATTCTATGTCCAGCTGAGCTGATGTCCGATCAGGTCTGGTCTGGTCAAAGGCACAGTGTACACAGGGACGGCTAGCCTCTGGACTGTGGGCTGAAGGGCTGTGGCCTCTGGGTCTGTCTGTGTCTGGCCTGTTGACAAGTCCAGGCCAAGGAACACATACATTACATACATTAGTGTCCATCATCTAAACCCCGTCAGACCAGAGTACACATACGGAGAAACCAGAGGGAGAAAACCAAACCCGCAAACCCTACGGGAAAACCGTACATCCTTTCCCTGACCACGAAATACACCAACCAGAAGCCTTAGTCACTGTGACACCAGCTAAACCAGGTGCTTCTCTACCCGTATCCACCTCCACACAACATGGACTGCGGGCTGACGTTTTGACACATCAATGGAAAATATCAAAACAACCGCGGAGGCCTGTCACATGTCACAATTAGCTGACCCCATCTGCCCTGCTTCCCCCTGACAGCTAATCAGCTGACGATGACAGTAATGACGACCAACAGGGCCCATCTCCGGCCCCTCGGGCCCCAGTGAAAGAGCCTAATGACTGTGTTTAAACCAAATGAGTCCCGCTATACGTTGCTCTCCTCTGCTCTGCTCTGAGCTGTGCCACTGGCCAGCCTGCTGTCTGATTGTGGCCTATAGTCGAGGGGGATGTTTAGCAGCAAAACCGATTTGTGCGCAACCGCTGGCTTCGAATCAAAGGATTGTCGACAATATGTTAACTGCATTTCCTCTCCAAATCTTTATTGAAAATGTGCATAATGAGCACGTGCTTTCTCTCAGATACATTGTTACAGTTGTTGGTTAGCTAGCCAGCTAATTTTAGCCACATTAGCATAGGCGTGACAAGAGTCAAAACAACTCAAAACAAGACATGGTATCAATATCAAGATACAACGAGCTAAAACGAGCCACCAACGCTTCCCCACGTGGCAGCGTCTTGTCACTGTTGCTAGGTATCTGACCGTCCAGAATCATGACAACACACGTGACATTGTCAGCTAACCCGTCCATAAGCACAGATGCAGGTCCTGTGGACTTGAATGAATATGAACAGAGCCGACCTGACAGGGTCTCTGACTGAGAGGTTGTTTTTTTTTTGAGGGAGAAAATACACTTTGCATTACAAGACTCCCGAAAGGTCGCCTAGGGAGAGACAGCAGTTATGTCGCGTCCTGATTTTGACCCACCACTGAAGTACTGTAGGTCAAATATCCACTGAGAGTAAAAAACTAGCCTAGCCAAGGTTATAATATTTAAACACGACAGTACTAGGATATGGGAAGAAAGCTCTGCAGGATATTTCGAAAACATGTAAATAAAACAAATTGTAAGGGAGAAACAGATGTGTGAGATCACGTGTATATGTGTGTGTGTGTGTGTGTGTGCGTGCGTGCGTGCGTGTGTTCTTGCGTGTGTGTGTGTGTTTGCGTGCGTGCGTGCATGTGTGTGTGTGTGTGTGTGTGTGTGTGTGTTTGCGTGCGTGCGTGCGTGCGTGCGTGCATGTGTGTGTGTGTGTGTCTCTCTCTCTGTGGGTGTGGGTGTGTGAATTAACTAAGTGTCTGATTCCTCCATCATGCCAGCCTGTTTGATGTTACAATATTCCCAGCCTTTTCCATGGACTATGGCTCGGTGCCTTGACGCTGAACGTCATTCAGTAAAAATGTCCGTCTTTATGTCCTTCCTTTGATCCGGAGAGATTTAAGCTCTTTGGAAAACAACATGCACATTTCTCCAATACGACTTGCGAGCGCTCTAAACCAAACATTGACAATTCGATTACTTGACAAAATAAACGAGATTGAACCTCTGAATACGTTTGCCAGATAATAAACCATTGAGTAAATATTATATAAACCGCCTCTCACCCCATATCCACATCACAGGACGGTCCACAGGAGAAAATGTTGAAATAAGCCAAGGAGACAAAGAGTTCAGAGGGTCCTAACACATCCTCGTGAACCAGAACGAAACTACAACAAGGGAGGGGACGATGAGGAGTAGGAAGGAGAGGAGGAAGAGGGAGATGATGATTGACCAATAGGGGGGAGAAGCACACCCAGCCCCAGGTAAGACGCTAGATTTAGGATCACCAACTGTACATTTGTCCATGTCCTGATTGGTGCTACGAAACACCAGCTGGGGATGGGTGATATAAACTGAACAGACACTAGCAGAGATGATAACACGCTAACACACTCTAGCTGAGGCAAGCAGCATACAGCACACAGGTGCTCGATTAACCTTGCAGTACAAAAAGGCCAGGTGATGAAAATCTCTGCTCTGTCAAACGATCTTGATTGGGAGCATAAGTCAAACAGATAAATACCATCAGTACAATTCAAAAGGCTTTATTGGCATGGAAAGTGTTACCACCTACTGTACATTGCCAAAGCAAACATATCCAATCAGTGATGATGCAGGTAGATATTAACTGGGAAAATAATCATACTTAATGAGTCATTACAATTAACAGGACAATACAGTCAGAAATCAAGTCCATAATGTATGATACACTATCTGACGTGAAAGCTTTGGCCAGACACAATGGAAACACTTCCCACCTGGCAAAAAATGGTTGAGTCAACGTAAGGGAATTTAGGCTTTTTTAAAAAATTTTTACCCAAATTTGAACCTAAATCCAATGACATGGTGAAATGTTCTGCTGATTTCACCTTGAATTCTGCTTAGTTGACAACTCAACCAAATGCAAATCAAAACTAGCTGTTAAACTGATGCCTGTGCCCAGTGGGTTTCCCTTTCGCGACTGTTTGCACTGTCAACTAATTACTTTCTTACACAACCTTTCCCCTTCATTCTTTCACTTTAAGGATGACCACCCCCTTCGATTTCTTCAGTAGTACTTATCTTTCTTCACCCTCTCGCTCTTCTGCAACAGGAGCCAGTGTTGTGTTGGGTTAGTGGAGCTACTTATGAAGTACGGAGTTGAAAATTGACTACTTACGCAGAGGGTCTTCCTGGCAGAGGGGTTAGGAGTGGATCTGGAAGAGAAAACAGGAGGATTTACAATTTTAACAACAGGGGGAACAATTGCTCCCAGACCGTCGGAGGCTGCCAGAGCCAGACCTCTTGTCCATACAGGCTGCCAGAACTCGGGCCAAGTACTGGCAGTTTTAAAAGAAGAGATCTACACTAAGCTCACTCGATCAAAGCAGAGAGCGAACTCTGACCTCACGACAACACGTAACTACACCAGCGTTGATTAAATCAACCAGGCAGAAATGTCGGCAAGAAGTCTTGAATTGATTGAGCTGTTGTCGACGAGTCATGCAAAGTTTGCGTCCTGATTTCATCGCGAGGTTCATGCACTTGACAGGAGAAATAAAGCCACTTCGTAAGAAAGTCAGAACTATTCATACTCATAGCCACTTTGTAACCACTACCTCATAGCGTCATCTTACCAAACTTGACGAAGAGTACACCGGTGGTGGAGACGGTGCCGTAGCTGTTGGTGGCCACACACTGGAAGTAGCCTGTGTCTGTGGTGTCCAAGTTACGGATGCGGAGGCGCGATCCGTAGGTCGTGGGCCGGTAGGAGATCCGGCGAGGCTCTTGGACCACGGGAGCGTCATTCTTCAGCCAGCGCACCGTGGGAAGGGGGTTACCGGACACACGGCACAGCAGCTCCGCCGTCTGGCCCAGAGACGTGGTGATGTTGTTCATCGGAGCCTCCAGACGAAGAAACAGGTCTGGGATGGAGTGGGAGTGGGGGGGCAGGACAGCAGGGGGAGAGAGGGAATTAGATATGGACATTTAATGGGAGGATAAACGAGAAAGAGAGAGGGAGGACAGAGTGGGGAGAAAGAGACGTCAGTATGTATTAGCTCTTGCTTTATACATAAAACCATTTAAAAAAAAAACTTTTATCACAAAAAACATTAAACGGATGACAGGATCAGTCTTCTCTTGGAAACGAGGTGGAAAGAGAAAGAGAGAAAGAGACAGCGAGAGGGAGGGAGACAGGCCAACAGTGAGAGAACTTTATAGTACATTCATCACAATGACGACATTGGCATTATTTATGTGAGTGGACAGCCAGCTTTAGATCCAGACTATATAAACAACATAATGCAGTCTATAAAAATAAAAACAAGTATATGAAAGTACCATAAAGAATGACAGTGTAGCAGATGCATACAGGCATAGAGAATAGTACGAGGAGTGGTGTTTTATTCTGTAACCTTTACTCAGTACACCGCAGAGCCAAATCAGCAGAGAACTGCTATAATGTGTAATCCTTTGATTTCTATCAAAGGGTTAAGCAATAAACGCATCCACTAATGGAATGGCCTATTGAAAAGATGAATTGTTATTTTTAAATGTAAGGATTTTACTACAAACCTTGGGTTTAGTTATCTGGACCCTCCTCAAACAATGTTTCAACTCCCCCACAACACTATGGTTCAACTAACCCAGAAGCTACATTTTCCCTCTCTAAATAACACTACTCAGAAAGGACTCTGACATGTGTGTGTACGTGTGTGTGCGCGCGTGTGTGTGCGCGTGTGAGGGAAAGTGTTTGTGTGTACTGGGTAGGAATCTGCCGGGTAGGAATCCTTTACAAGATATTTTGTGGTTGCCGCTGTGGTAACAAATTATTTGCCTTTCACCAAGTCTGTGTGTTGCCAGAGGAGTTTCAGGAGCACAAAAGTCATATAAAACTTTGGAAACGTACCTCTCCTCTCCAGAAGCTGCCCTGCCAGACACAGCCTGGTCTTACTGGTAGGCCAACATCAACAGGACAACCCCACATTCTGCAGTGTGATACATAGGATAGTACACAGGACCTGGGGGGGGGGGGGGGGGGGGGGGTCTAATCCTGAATGTTGATTGGTTAAAACTGCATTCCAGCCGGTGTCTATTCCACAAGTTACCACCGGCTAAATCTATGACGTTAAAATGCCTATTTACTCTGTTCCATCTGACTGCTGTCTCATCAGCCCAGCAAGGCAATTTATAAACTTGATCTCCACAATAAAAAGCATCTAGACATTATCTCAGTGGTGGAAAAAGTACTCAATTGTCATAATTGAGTAAAAGTAAAGATATCTTAATAGAAAATGACTCAAGTAAAAGTGAAAGACACCCAGTAAAATACTACTTGAGTAAAAGTCTAAAAGTATGTGGTTTTAAAAATACTTAAGTATCAAAAGGTAAAGTATATTTCTCATGATTTGGTTGGTCTAATTGTATTGCTGATGCTGTCCTGGGGCTCTGTGGGCTCTGTTTGTGAACAGAGCCCCAGCTCCAGCTTGCTTAGAGGAAGGACTCTTACGTATATAGGATAATCTCTCTGTAGGTGATGGCTTTGTTATGGAAGGTTTGGGAATCGCTTCTTTTTTAGGTGGTTCTCTCTCTCTCTAACTTTCATCTCCCTCCCTCCTTAGAAGAAAACATAACTAAACACCAGGGAATATTTAAAATGACTCATCATCGTGTTTTAACCTTACAATGAATTTGTAAAGTTTGTAGTGGGTGACAATACGGATGAAACAGCATCAAGGTACGAGAGAAAACAAAGAGGTTGTGTGGATAAAGATGTGAATAGGAACCTCTGTAGTAGACCTCTCCTTCTCCTCCTCCTGATCTCTCCCTCTCTCTGATATCTCTCTCTCTCTCTGACAGCTCTCTGTTCCCACAGCTCTCTGTATGAGGGATGCCACGGACAGGCTTTAATGTATATAGCAATGCACGGAATGGGACTTTGAGTGCCACATTGATGAAAGTATATTGTGTTGAGCCCTGAGTCTGGCCCCTAGAGGGGCAGGAGGGGGCCGCGGACCCTACAGCTGTGTGTGCGCTGTGTGTGTGCTGGATAACCACACACATACCGAAGACTGCAGAACACACAGCAATGCACACATGCTTGTTTTACTATCCCTCTGGGGACCAACAATTGATTCCTATTCAAAATCCTATTTTCCCTAACGCTAAACCTAACCTTAACTCTTAACCCAACCCTAACATGAACCCTAACTCCTAACCCTACACCTAACCCCTAACTCTAATTGTAACGCTAACACTAAACCTAACCTTAACTCTTAACCCAACCCTAACATGAACCCTAACTCCTAACCCTACACCTAACTCCTAACCCTACACCTAACCCCTAACTCTAATTGTAACGCTAACACTAAACCTAACCTTAACTCTTAACCCAACCCTAACATGAACCCTAACTCCTAACCCTACACCTAACCCCTAACTCTAATTGTAACGCTAACACTAAACCTAACCTTAACTCTTAACCCAACCCTAACATGAACCCTAACTCCTAACCCTACACCTAACTCCTAACCCTACACCTAACCCCTAACTCTAATTGTAACGCTAACACTAAACCTAACCTTAACTCTTAACCCAACCCTAACATGAACCCTAACTCCTAACCCTTAACTCTAATTGTAACGCTAACACTAAACCTAACCTTAACTCTTAACCCAACCCTAACATGAACCCTAACTCCTAACCCTACACCTAACCCCTAACTCTAATTGTAACGCTAACACTAAACCTAGCCCCTAAGCCTAAATCCGCCTTCTTCCTTGTGGGGACCGGCCAAATGTCCCCACTTGTCCGAATTTTCCATGTTTTACTATCCTTCAAGAGGACGTCTGGTCCCCACAAGGATAGTAAAAACCAAACACACATACATACAGAAAACTGCAGAAAACACACACATTCCTCTCTCTCCGGGGGGTGTGTATGTGTTAGTCTGTGTGTGTGTGTCTGCGTCCGATTCTTCTACTATAACCAACATTGGTCAAACCTGTGGATTTTCAGTAGAACAATAAATGTAATCTTGTTGTACAACTGACTAGGTATCTCCCCATTTCCCCTTTCCCTTCTCTGTCCTTTCCCTTTCATCAGTTTTGTTAAGGCATTGTAACGGCAAACATTTGAAAAGGTCCATTTCATGGAATTGAGTGAAAGAATGACTTGATAGTTGAAGTGATGTGAACCACTATATTGTCCTGTAAGGAAATAGCCACTTAAATAAACCATGTTCTCCACGTGCTGGAGTGAATAGAAGGGTTTAGGAAATCCCTCTCTCCTTTCTCAGTATGTAGATCAATCTCTTCAATGAGCTGATTTAAAGGACTTCACTTTTAACCAAATCTCTCTCTTTTTTGGGGGGGAAATGCAAATGATATGTTATAGAGGTGTCCAGACAAAAACCAAGTGAAATTGCAAAAAAAAAAAGTGCCTGGACACCTCTATAACATTTCATTTACATACATTTTGTAGATTTAGTAAAAAAAAAAGTTTTAAAAAGTGAACTTTGCATGAAGGCTGAAGGATTGAATAAGAGCGAAAGGTAACATCACAGTAAAAGGATTTAAGGCCACTTAAATGATTATTAGGATGACTAACCAAGCTCATGTGGCATTAAACACAAGCTGGTAAATAGCTGTTATCCCACACACCGTCTCAGTCCTCAGTATTGCCATAGCAACCACACGGTGGTCCTTGTTGTTGTTCTATTTGGCTCTTGACTGGGTGACAGACCTAACACGCTGTCACAGGGTGTGAGTGTGTGTGTGTCGGTGTGCGAGATGTGTGTGTGTGTGTGTGTGTGGGGACATTTGCCTTGGCATATACCCTTCGCACCCACCAGACACACACACACCCGTCCTCCTGCTCCTCCTCCCTCCGACTCAACACAGCAATGTGGGACTGGCGTGTGGGTGACAACCTGACAGCCTGGGGAGTCTAGCATCCCCCTCTCTCTCTACCCCTCCTCCCTCCCCCTTCTCCCACAACCTTCCTTCCCCCCTCCCAACTCTCAAATGAAATACAACTGTATTAAAGTGCAATTAAAATACTTCCAGATACTTTATGGTCATATAAACAGCCTTAACCTTCTCCAACTCCCCCTCAAGCCTCACTTATGCCTCGACATCCCACAGTATCCCACCTACTCGTCACCTCCTTGCATTCTCTGCCCTCATCTCTTCTTCCCTCCATTCCCAGATTAGTCTCTCAGACCCTGTCTGTCTGACCAAGGAGAGCAGAGGAAGAGCTTGGTTTCCATCGCCTCTCCTCCGGTCTTTAGCCTCCTCTAGACAAACACAGACTCTCTTACGACAATATACAAACCTGGTCTGAGAAACAGAGAGAGAGGAGGGGGTAGAGGATATCATTGGATTAGCCCCAGGTACAGGCTGTTCCACCACTAAGATCACGGAGTCATGCTTCCAGTAATGAATTTAGGACATGCACGAGTCACCTTGACTAAAACGCTATTCCCATACCCAGCACACACACTCAAGTAGGCACACACACAAACACATTCTTTTCTCTCTCAGTTTAACCTAACCCGCTAGCTAATTAAGTGAAGGAAGAGCAAATTTGATATTGAAATGAAATAATTGCAGTAAAGATTTTGAAGTTCGTTATGATACCAGGGTATAGAGACGGCTCTGTACTCACTGTACTGACAGCTGGAGAGGATGCTTGAGTGTTTGTGTCTGTGTCACAGGAGGTTGGTGGCACCTTAATTGGGGAGGACAGGCTCGTGGTAACGGCTGGGGCGGGATAGCTGGAATGGTATCAAATACATCAAACAGATTCCATGCGTTTGATGCCATTCCATTTACTCCGTTCCAGCCATTATTATGAGCCGTCCTACCCTCAGCAGCCTCCACTGGTGTGTGTGTGTGTGTGTGTGTGTGTGTGCAGATGTCAGAGTGTGTACGACCCAGTGGCCTGATGTTCACAGACAGAGCTGGTCTATAAAGGAAGACAGTGTTTATGAACAGGAGGGCCGTACTGACACTGACTGTCAGAAGGACATAAAACCTTGCTTATTAAGTTTCAAACCTGCGTTGGGTAGAGGGGTTGGGAGGCATGAATCACCTCTGACTTAACAAGAGGCCTGAGGGGGCCAGCAGGGGCCACTGGCCACATGGTCCTCAACTGCCGAGCTGAAACACACACGTGTGGAATGGACCAGAGTGTGTATATTTTACCATATAATTAATTACCTGTATACCTTTGACATGGAAATGACACTTCCCTACAGTGCACCATCGTGTTCGTGGGAGTCGTATCTTTCCATAGGAGGGGTCATATTCATTTGTAGGCTAAACAGTTTGGATGCTACAGACGTTTCCATGAGGAAACCGATTTTCTAGATGTCTCCTGGTCTGATAAAGACCGCTGTAGCCCTGCCACCTCCCACCGCTGATGCGGTAGGCCTTCATCGGTGGTGGGAGGTGGCTTGAGACGCACCCATGCAAAAAAAAAAAAAATGTCTAGCATAAACAGACACATTTTTCTGCGAATTTGGTATTTTTTTATGCCTCGAGCAGACAAATTAGACATATTTTTTTATGCCCAGCTCATGAAGCCTCTTGATGATGTAAAGCCTGAGGCCTTTTCTGCCTAATGGTAAGTCCGTCACAAACAGTTCATTTGGAAAGTATTCAGACCCCTTAATTTTTTCCACATTTTGCTACATTATAGCCTTCTTCTAAATTTGATAGAATACATTTTTCCCTAATACTTTTTTTTTTAAATAATGAAATTCACATCACATTTCACATTCAAACCCTTCACCTTTGGCAGTTATTACAGCCTCGAGTCTTCTTGGGTATGACACTAGAAGCTTGGCAGATCTGTATTTGTTGAGTTTCTCCCATTCTTCTCTGCAGATCCTCTCAAGCTCTGTCAGGTTGGATGGGGAGCATCGCTGCACAGCTATTTTCAGGTCTCTCCAGAGATGTCCGATCTGGTTCAAGTCCGGGCTCTGGCTGGGAGACTTGTCCCAAAGCCACTCCTGCATTATCTTGGCTGTGTGCTTAGGCTCGTTGTCCTGTTGGAAGCTAAACCTTCACCCCAGTCTGAGGTCCTGAGTGCTCTGGAGCAGGTTTTCATCAAGGATCTCCCTGTACTTTAATCTGTTAATCTTTCCCTCGATCCGGACTAGTCTCTGCCTCTGAAAAACATCCCCACAGCATGATGCTGCCGCCACCATACTTCCTCCAGAGGTGATGGTCATAGAGTTCAATCTTGGTTTCATCAGACCAGAGAATCCAGTTTCTCATGGTCTGAGAGTCCTTTAGGTGCCTTTTGGCAAACTCCAATTTTCGTTGTTTTCATTGTTTCTCTATGGATAATTGCAATATTGAGAGTAAAAAAAAAAAAAGAACAGGAAAAATACAACAGAGAAAACAAAATTCTGGAAAGTACCCAACAATTTTATGGGGCCCTTATAGTTGTTTATTAAAGGCCCAGTGCAGTCAAAAACGTGATGTCCTGTGTTTTACATATATTTCCACACTAAGAGGTTGGAATAATACTGTGAAATTATGAAACCGATGGTGAAGCCCTTTTAGTATAAGAGCTGTTTGAAAAGGCCTCTTGAAATGTCTGCCTGTGTTGGTGGGATGGAGTTTTGGCCTTCCACGGTGACAATAAAAAGTTCCAAACCTCTGCCAATAACAGCTAGTTTTCAGTTGTCCCCTCCCCACTCAGACTACTCCCAAACGTATTGCTTGAGAAATGTATCTTTGCTGAGAAGCAATTATAATTTTTGGGGCCATTTTAATTGAAAACAGAGTAAGGTACTTAATTGTTACTCAGAAATCATATGATAATGACCTTTAACCATTATTTCCCCAGGTATATTGACAGAAACCACAGCTTTGATTCAGAGCGGTTGGGTTAAATGTGGAAGACACATTTCGGTTGAATGCATTCAGTTATGCAACTAACTAGGTACCCCCTTTCCCTAATTTCTTGTACACCAATGACCCGGGGAAGAGTTGCAGGGTAGAGGAGAAGAGAAGAATGTGCCTATATGGCTGCGTTTACAAAGGCAATCAGATATACCAATCAGACACCAATCAGATCAGTTCTTTTGCCCATGAGTGGGAAAAATATCAGAATTAGGCACCTGTGTAAACGCAGACTCAGGGTTCTGTGCAGGCCAGTCAAGTCCTTCCCCAACGATCTCGGCAAGCAATTTCTGTATGGACTTCGCTTTGTGCACAGGGGCATTGTCATGCTGAAACAGGAAAGGCCTTCCCCAAACTGTTGCCACAAAGTTGGAATCACAGAATCATCAAGAATGTATGTTGTAGCGTTAAGATTTCCCTTCACCAGAACTAAGGGACCTAGCCCGAACCATGAAAAACAGCCTCAGACCATTGTTCCTCCCCCACCAAACTTTACAGTGGGGCACTATGCATTGGGGCAGGTAGCGTTCTCCTGGCATCCACCAAACCCACATTTGTCCTTCGGACTGTCAGATGGGAAGCGTGATACATCATCACAGAGAACGCGTTTCCACCGCTCCAAAGTCCAATGGTGGCGAGCTTTACACCACTCCAGCTGATGCTTGGCATTGTGCATGGTGATCTTAGGCTTGTCTGCGGCTGTTCCAGAGGCAGTTTGGAACTCGGTAGTGAGTGTTGCAACCGAGGACAAACTATTTTTACATGCTACACACTTCAGCACTCAACGGGCTTATTCTGTGAGCTTGTGTGTCATACCACTTCGCGGCTGAACCGTTGTTGCTCCTAGATGTTTCCACTTCACAATAACAGCACTTACAGTTGACTGCGGCAGCTCTATCAGGGCAGAAATTTGACAAACTGACTTGTTGGAAAGGTGGCATCCTTTCAACGTTGCCACGTTGAAAGTCGCTGAGCTCTTCAGTAAGGCCATTCTACTACCAATGTTTGTCTATGGAGATTGCATGGCGGTGTGCTCGATTTTATACACCTGTCAGCAACGGGTGTGGCTGACTTAGCCGAATCCACTAATTTGAAGGGGTGTCCACATACTTTTGGTGGTGTAGTGTATGCTTTATAGCTCAAAATAATCTATGTACAAAATAGTGAACAAATACTAAAACAATCCCCTTTTTATGATAGCAGCATATATCTGAAGGTATTTCGATCATTTCTCCATGTATGGTTTTACTGCCTAAGAAGATTGCAATGCTCTGTAATGGCTAGCTCAGGTCATTCATTCCCTGTCGCATTCTGAGAGGAGAGCCCACTGTTGAAAATCACAAACAGGCAGTGTGTCTGACTTGATCTGGACACCAGAGGAAGAGTCTGCAGTCATTTGATCCCAACCCATTTGAACACTTCATCCTTTTCATAGTGGACTAAAGACAAAAAAAAAGTGAGACTATAGCTCTAGTTTTTCAATGGTCAATTCCATGAATTTAAGTTTCATTAATGTGACCAGCTAAAACGACATGGTTGTGGTGCTAGGCTAACATTGGCTAGTCTGGTGCAAGGTCTATGTGTCAGAGCTATGTTATGTGAAGTGGTACCTCATCCACAGAGCACTGTGTTTGCCAGTGATGTGTGACTCATATCTGGACACATCTGATAGGACAAGTTGTGTCTAAGGACACACACGCAATGCAGAGATAGCAAGGTGTGTGTGTGCGGTTGTCTGTCTGTCTGTCTGTGAACTCCTCCCTATGAGGCAAGATGTTCGGGACCACGAAAGAGTTCAGTATATCACACTGCGATTGGCTGAGGAGGTTGCGGGGGAAATTAAGTGGAGCCAGTTCAGAAAGGAAACCTGGGTGCCCCGCATCAGCTGACGCATCCCAATAGACACTAGTATCAATCACGCCTACCTTATTGGGTGGGTATTTACGCTATACGCATCTGCTCTCTCATCCTGCTGCTGTTTGCTGTAACTGCTACTATGCGCTGGCCTCTTGCTCTGCATCGACGCTACCTTGTTTGGCTGCTCCGGGGATCAACCGCGTACCTGCTCTACTGTTGTCTGTCAATAGGGGATACAATCTAGCTAGCCAAGTAGAATTAGCCTTGGGAGTAGCCTATCATTAAGCTAGCTACTCGTTTGTTCCCAAAACCAGCTTTCGGGCAGATTCGGCGTGCTCCGTGAACATATAGCCAGCCCATCATGAGGAATCATCCCCGGACATACAAGAAGGAGGTAGCCTTTGCTAGGCTAGCATACAGGTCATGCGTTGGTATACAGGAGTGAGTGGCAATGTTCTCTAACCATGAGCAGGTGTTATCACGATGCGTCGATAGTGTTTCAGTCTATCTGCACACGTTTATCGTTGAGTGCCGCATCGATATCGATAGGTCATTTTCCCTGAGCGTCGCGCTATCAGTGATGGGCTATATTTTAAAGGTCATACCAATCACATTAGTAGTGTCTTGCGCTGGCAGTCAGACCTTAAATATTGTACATAATCATTATGACTATGGTTATTATTCTTGGAACTCTATTCCTTTACATTCAACTTAATTTGCATACGGGTCTGGATTATTGCGTTGTACAGCTACACCCCTGCTGGTTTCTGCGCCGAGCAATCAGAGTATCTGCATTCATAAGTGCACATTTGTTGCATAAATCACACCATTAGCATACATTGATGGTATAATTTCAGTCAACGTAGTTACAGTTGAAGTCGGAAGTTTACATTCACTTAGGTTAGGGTCATTAAAACTCGTTTTTCAAAGAATCCACAAATGTCTTGTTAACAAACTAATGTTTTGGCAAGTGGGTTAGGACATCGACTTTGTGCATGACACCAGTCATTTTTCCAACAATTGTTTACAGATAGATTATTTCACTTATAATTCACAATTCCAGTTTACATACAGTAAGTTGACTGTGCCTTTAAACAGCTTGGAAAATTCCAGAAAATGATGTCATGGCTTTAGAAGCTTCTGATAGGCTAATTGACATCATTTGAGTCAATCGGAGGTGTACCTGTGGACGTATTTCAAGGCCTGCCTTCAAACTCAGTGCCTCTTTGCTTGACATCATGAGAAAATCAAAATAAATCAGCCAAAACCTCTGGTTCATCCTTGGGAGCAATTTCCAAATGCCTGAAGGCACCACGTTCATCTGTACAAACAATAATACCGAAGTATAAACACCATGGGCCCACGCAGCCGTCATACCGCTCATAAAGGAGACGCGTTCTGTCTCTTAGAGATGAACGTACTCTGGTGCGAAAAGTGCAAATCAATCCCAGAACAACAGCAAAGGATCCTGTGAAGATGCTGGAGGAAACAGGTACAAAGGTATCTATATCCACAGAAAAATTAGTCTTCTATCTGTCACTCCCTGACCTTAGAGAGACGTTTTATTTCTCTATTTGGTTAGGTCAGGGTGTGATGTGGGGTGGGCATTCTATGTTTTGTTTTCTATATTAATTTATTTCGATGTTTTGGCCGGGTATGGTTCTCGATCAGGGACAGCTGTCTATTGTTGTCTCTGATTGGGAATCATACTTAGGTAGCCATTTTCCCTCCTTTCAGTGTGGGTAGTTGACTTTGTTAGAGGCATTCATAGCCCTGTTAAGCTTGACGGTCGTTTTGTATTGTTTATTGTTTTTGTTGGCGACATTTCTAATAAAGAGGAATATGTACGCTCACCACGCTGCACCTTGGTCCGCTTCTTACGACGCCCGTGACAGAACTACCCACCACAAAAGGACTAAGCAGCGTGGTAAAAAGGAGGACTGGACATGGGATGACATCCTGGACGGCAAAGGATCCTGGACATGGGGAGGAGATCCTGGCAGGAACGGATCGCCTTCCATGGGAACAGGTGAAAGCAGCCAGGAAGGCAGCGGCAGCTGGTAAAGGGGCCCATCGTTATGAGGGAACACGGCTAGCAAAGAAGCCCGAGAGGCAGCCCCCAAAACGTTTTTTAGGGAGGCACACGGGGAGATTGGCGGAGCCGGGTTCTAGACCTGAGCCAACTCCCCGTGCTTACCGTGGGGAGAAGTGTGGTACTGGTCAGGCACCAGGCACGTCTCCAGTGCGCGTTCACAGCCCGGTGCGCTACATCCCAGCTCCCCGCATCTGCTGGGCTAGGGTGAGCATCCAGCCAGGAAGGATGGTGCTGGCTCAGCGCGCCTGGTTTTCAGTGCGTCCCCTCGGCCCAGGATATCCTGCGCCGGCTCTGCGCACTGTGTCTCCGGTACGTCTGCACAGCCCAGTGCGTCCTGTTCCAGCGCCCCGCATTTGCAGCGTGAAGATAACCGTACGGGTTGTGCAGACTCTACGCTCGAGACCTCCAGTGCGTTAAACAATTTAACAAGTTAAACAATTTAAATGCTACCAAATACTAATTGAGTGTATGTAAACTTCTGACCCACCTGGAATGTGATGAAAGAAATAAAAGCTGAAATCATTCTCTCTACTATTATTCTGACATGTCACATTCTTAAATAAAGTGGTGATCCTAACTGACCTAAGTCAGGGAATTTGTACTAGCATTAAATGTCAGGAATTGTGAAAAACTGAGTTTAAATGTATTTGGCTGAGGTGTATGTAAAATTCTGCCTTCAACTGTATATTTACTTAATTCTTATTTGCAGCAGTAGATTTAGGCTATTTATTAGCATTTGTAGTCATGTGTCATGCATTTTACACATTCATCTTGTGTTCAAGTAGTATAATTGTAGTGGTTGGTCTTACTCTATACTATTGTAGCGAGCACTTCAATCTAGCCATGTATTAGTACTGGTATTAATTCATTTTCTGTGCATTTTGTTTTTTTCATGTCTTTCATACTACACTGAACAAAAATAAAAATGCAACATGACATGATTTCAACAATGTTACTGAGCTAGAGTTCATATAAGGAAATCAGTCAATTGAAATAAATTCATTAGGCCCTAATCTATGGATTTCACATGACTGGGAAGGGGTGCAGCATGGGTGGCCCACTCGGCAGCTAGACCCAGCCAATCAGAATTAGTTTTTTCCACTAAAGGGCTTTATTTACAGACAGAAATACTCCCCAGTTTCAAACTGTCCAGGTGGCTGGTCTCAGACGATCCCACAGGTAAAGAAGCCGGATGTAGAGGTCGTGGCCTGTGATGGTTACACGTGGTCTGCGGCTGTGAGGCCGTTGGACATTCTGCCAAATTCTGTAGAATGACGTTGGAGGCGGCTTATGGTAGAGAAATAACATGAAATTCTCTGGCAACAGTTTTGGTCGACATTCCTGCAGTCCGCATGCCAACTGCACGCTCCCTCAAAATTTGAGACAGGTGGCATTGTGTTGTGTGACAAAACTGCACATTTTAGAGTGGCCTTTTATTGCCCCCAGCACAAGGTGCACCTGTGTAATGATCATGCTGTTTAATCAGCCTCTTGATATGCTACACCTGTCAGGTGGATGGATTATCTTGACAAAGGATAATTTTTTACATTTATTTTATTGAACCTTATTAACTAGCCAAACAATGGACGACACTGGGCCAATTGTGCGCCACCCTATGGGACTCCCAATCACATCCGGATGTGATGCAGCCTGGATTCGAACCGCGAACTACAGTGATCTCTTGCACTGAGATGCTATGCCTTCGACCGCTGTACCACTTGGGAGACTTAGAGGGCAACACTAGCTATTCTTTCCACAGCATCTGCTGGAGCATTGCAGTATGATGGCACACCATTTTTAGGACAGTAGTAAGCAAGTTTGTGTGTTATCATGCATGCTTGTACATAGTGCGTGTGCAGGCATCTTATACCCTGAAGCAACTTCTACTGGTCCTAATGTGTGGGTTCTACAAGAACTGTACAGCAGTCAAATAGCAGGATCTCTTGTGCTACTTGAATGGGGTTCAGTCTGTCATCGCCTAAACATTACTGGGTCTTTTCAGTATATTCACAGTACAGCCTCATTTTAAATTGATACTTCTGCAAAACCCTCCCCTTTCTTCCTCAGATTTTAAGTTATCACCCTGGACCTTAGTGGGGAAGCTGACGCGTATAGCTGCACGGTGACTAATCGAGTCTTGCTATAGTTTCAGCCGTGTTGAATGGGTTGTTGATGCTACCATCATCTAGCATGTGCCGGGCTTGCTAAACACCCACATGACGATCAGTGCCGGCGATCAAGCGTTCATTGCCTCTTATGGGAAGGTTTGTTAGAGCTGATTCAGACTCTCTTTATATGCGGGCTTATCTTGTAATCTACGGGGTCTATGTCTATGTCTCTCGTTATCAATGACGAGATACTGGGTTTTCGGCTTCTCTCTCTGTCCCTGCATCCACACTGAAGATCATAGGGCGTGGTCTTCTACTTCCTATGCACGCTATATTAGATTAAACGCCAAGGAGATTTTGGATGCCAAAATGACTTGTATAGTTCACTATGTCGGCGTTCAGCCCACAGTCAATAGCTTTGCTTCAGTTGTCTTCGTAATAAAGTTCAGTGCATATCAGTACAGGTGGTTGGCTGGGTGCTTAGGTTGCTTATAGTAGATATTTCATGTAAAGCCATAGATGATTAGGCTGTTGATATAGTTCAGTGATGGCAGCCGGAGGTGCTTCTTTAGGGCGGCTGGGTTCACACTGCTTTGTGGCAGATAGGAAGATGGTCATGTGTGCCAAGATGAAGCTCACCTTGCCTCCCGCGAGGGTACCCGGCGGAACATCTCTAGGGATAGGAGTTATACGTCGCTCAGTATGCACGCACGGTTAACGTTCTGTTTAGGACATGATAGGATGACTTTAGGTGGTCATTCGATAATATTTCAACAGTGCTTCTGTCGTAGCTGCACGTAGTCGTCTGGCGTGAGGTTCTGCTGTTTTGGGGGATTGGTATAGCTCGCTTTGCTCAGACAGCGAGTTACCCTGAGGGAGCAGAGCCGATATCGCCAAGACTTGCATTATCCATTGCTGAATAAATTGTTAAAGATATTTCTACGTGGTGTTTTCGTTTATTTTGAAATGATGTGGAACCAGTTCAGAAATTGGAGGCTTGTATCATTCATGCCTAATTTATTGGTTGGGTTTTTAAGCTATATTAGGTCTGCTTTCTCATCCTGCTATCGTTTGCTGCTACTGGTACTGTGCACTGGCTTCTTGCTCCCACCACCCACCTGCCTCCACTTGTTATGGTTCTGTGTTCCTGCCTGGGGGATTGGTATAGTTTACCGCACTCACTGCCCCTAGACTATATTTTACATGGATCTTTTGCTCAGACAGTGAGTTACCCTGAAGGAGCAGAGCCGATATCGCCAAGACTTGTATTATTCATTGCTGAATAAATGGTTAAATATTTATACGATGGACTTTCCTTCTGAGATGACTTTTGGAACAGCCTGCTTGCACACTCCACTGACTGCCATAATGATAGATAATAGAAATGGGAGAGAAAGGAGGAGAGATATGTCCTGCCAATGTTAATACAACAAACCCATTCTTCCCCTAATTGTCTTGTGTGGAGTGTTGTAGTGATTGGCAACCCAATCCCTCCGAAACCAAAACTCAGCCGGGCTCATGACATTTCTTTAACATCACCAGATTACTAAATTGTTCCCATCATCGCCCCTCTCTTTATTACAGTGACTTTGTTTGGACCTGTGTCTGAGAGGGGAAAAACACACACACACACACACACACACACACACACACACACACACACACACACACACACACAGTGTGTCACATGTCAAACCCACCCAAATCACCCTACTTCAGCAGCATTCTACCTCTACTGTAAGTGAGTCACTGGTTAAAGTGGCAATATGAAACTTTTGGGGCGACCTGGCAAAAATTCACAGAAATATGAGTTATAGATCTGTCATTCTAATCGAAAGCAAGTCTAAGAAGCGGTAGATCTGTTCTATGCGCGCTATTTCTATGCTTCCCGTTCTTAAGTTTTGTTTTTGCATCTTTTACTGTGGGTTTTGTACACCAGCTTCAAACGTTATGGGAAATATATTTCACAGCAGCTTAGATGGTACAATGATTCTCTACACTACACTAGATTGTTATGTCACATAAACTGAAATTAGGCGAACTATTCGAGATTTAGCAATCAGGAAATGGCGGATCGATTTCTGCGTAATGCTACTCTCAATACAGACATAATACTGCCATAGAGTAGACCGTCTGCTGGCCTGGACCGCACAGCAGGAGACAGGCTAGAAACCTGAGCTTGAGCACAGCTAACATAGGTCATCATCCTTCCCATGTTATCTGGCTCTACACTGCAGCCCGCTCTGGCAGAGGTGAAACTCTAAATCCATATTAGACCTTTTCAAAGCAAAATAACTACCAGGAGTGTATGTGTGTGTGTGCCTGCTTGTGTGTGTGTGAAAGCTAGATGGAAACTTATACTATCAAGACGTGCCAAACACATTACAAGCACAGTAAGTGTATAATCACTTTGTATTCTCACTCGGATGTTCCATAATTTAACAGTGTAGGTGATGCAAAGCTGTTACAACATCATCTATGTATCTTCTTAACCACAATGGTGGCGCACTGTACAGTCTACTGCCAGCCAACTGCCTCATTACAAGGTGTGGAAAACCCAATGATGTACAGTACATAAACATACAGTATATATGTCTATGGGAAAACCCCAGGAAAAAGAGAATCCAGTTTCAAGAGCTGTGAAATATCACCAGCTCTGTCATCAAAGTCAGACGGCTACAATAATGAGTCTCCTTCAGGAAGTACCTGTGACTCGCTCCGTTGAGACACAGTCATCAGAATCAGAGACTGCTTTGCGAGCGGTGATTGGAATATGTTCAGAGAATCTGCAGATAACACTGATGAGCTAACCAACTCTGTCACCGGCTTCATGAGGAAATGCATCGGCAACGTTGTCCCCACAATGAAGGTTCGCTGCTTCCCTAATCAAAAGCCCTGGATTAACACTGAAGTTGGCGCTAAGGTAAATGACATAGCTAAGCTAAATGACAGCTCCTCGGAATAAGAACAAGGAGCTGATCGTGGACTACAGGAAACAGGGTGGCAGTATCCCATCCACATCGAGGCAGCAGTAGTGTGGGTCAAGAGCTTCAAGTTCCTTGGTGTCCAAATCCCTAAGGATTTAAAATGGTCCACATGCGCACAGTTGTGACGAGGGCGCGACAGCGCCTCTGCCCCATCAGAAGGAAGGCCCGGAAAATCGTTAAAGACTCCAGCCACCCAATCCATAGACTGGTCTCTCTGCTTCCTCATAGGAACCAGTACCGAGGCATCAAGTCTGACACCAACAGGCTCCTGAACAGCTTGGATCCCCAAGCTATAAGACTGCTAAATACTGAATACTGAACAAAAATATAAACGCGACATGCAACAATTTTAAAGATTTTACTGAGTTACAGTTCAAAGAAGGAAATCAGTCTATTGAAATAGCTTCATTAGGCCCTAATCTATAGATTTCACATGACTAGGAATACAGATATGCATCTGTTGGTCACAGATACCTTAAAAATAAAAAGGTAGGGGCGTGGATCACAAAACCAGTCAGTATCTGGTGTGACCACCATTTGCCTCATGCTGCGTGACACATCTTCTTCGCATAGAGTTGATCAGGCTGTTGATTGTGGCCTGTGAAATGTTGTCCCACTCTGCTTCAATGGCTGCGCGAAGTTGCTGGATATTGGTGGGAACTGGAACCCGCTGTTGTATACTTTGATCCAGAGCATCCTAAACATGCTTGATGCGTGACATGTCTGGTGAGTATGCAGGCCATGGAAGAACTGGGACATTTTCAGCTTCCAGGAATTGTGTACAGATCCTTGCGGCATTGGGCCGTGCATTATCATGCGGAAACATGAGGTGATGGAGGCAGATGAATGGCACAATGGGCCTCAGGATCTCGTCACGGTATCTCTGTGCATTCAAATTACCATTGATAAAATGCAATTGTGTTTGTTGTCCGTAGCTTATGCCTGCCCTTACCATGACCCCACTTCCGCCATTCGGCACTCTATTCACAACGTTGACATCAGCAAATTGTTCGCCCACACAACACCATACACATGGTCTGCGGTTGTGAGGCCGGTTGAACGTACTGCCTGCCAAATTATCTAAAACAACTTTGGGAAGCGAGTTATGGTAGAGAAATGAATATTCTCTGACAACAGCTCTGGTGGACATTCCTGCAGTCAGCATGCCAACTGCACTCTCCCTCATAACTTGAGGCATCTGTGGCGTTGTGTTGTGTGTCAAAACTGCACATTGTAGAGTGGCCTTTTATTGTCTCCAGCACAAGGTGCACCTGTGTAATGATCATGCTGTTTAATCAGCTCATGCCACACCTGCACGGTGGATGGATTATCTTGGCAAAGGAGAAATCCTCTCTAACAGGGATGGAAACAAATTTGTGCACAACATTTGAGAGAAATAAGAACATTTCTGGGATCTTTTATTTCAGCTCATGAAACACTTTAAATGTTGCGTTTATATATTTCACACACACACACACATTTATACAGACTACCTCTATCACTCCAGTATCCCTCCACATTGTAAATATGGTATTGGAACTGACCCTGTATATAGCTTACATACTTTCTCGTGTTCTTCTTATTTTTATTTCTTGTGTGTTTTTGTTTTACCGTATGTTATTTTTAGTACTAAATTATATTGTTTACTACATTGGTGGGTTTAGAACCTGCAAGAAAGACATTTCACTGACAATAAAACATGAAACTTTTTTGCAAATGGAGTATGCAGATTGACTCGGCTGCTGTCATAGGACCTGAATGGTGTCTGATCAACGAATTCAGACACAACACTGGCCAATCAGCATGCTTCCATCAGATAACAAAGCCCCATGTTAGCAAGCTAGCCACAGCCTTGTAATGTACCCTACGTAAAGTGTAGCGCTGCTGCTATACAAACAGCACAGGATACCTTCTGCCTTGGCTTTGAATAAGATCTTAGCCACTGTGTGGAAGGCATAGCCAGGTGGAACAGCTGATACACACGAACAACACAGGACCAGTGACGTGAATTGTGGTCCGAAGTGCATCGAGTAAACCACACTGACGCACCTGGACAAAAATCGGCATCACAGTTAACAAGCCCACACATTGGTTCCTCTTTGTCCCATCCGTGTCTCTACATGTAAGTTACAACTGTGTCATTCTAACTGGCTTGTTTTTATCTTCGTTTGTTTGCTTGTGTACACCACTGTGTGTGTGTGTGTGTGTGTGTGAGCGATCTCTCACCTGAGCTGTTCCAAGTGGAAGCGTCCATCACACTAGGGTCTTCAAACCCTGTAGAGAGAGAGGAGGAGATCATATGGTTAGTGGGTTGCTTCTGCAGTACTACTGCGATCAGCATACCCAGCCGTCACCTGCGTCTCAAGACATGGCGATGGCTGGTTCTGAGGCTCTGCTGTGACCCAAAATGAAGTGGCATCGGGGGTATGATGGTATCATTCAACACTTCAGACACCCCCACCCTGATGCTTCTTGGGCGAGTTATACAAGAGATGAACCCGGTTGAAACAGTTCATCCCTGGGTGATAATAATAATGTTATTCCTGAAGACCAGATGCCGGTAGTATCAGACAGGGGACATCAGAGTCATGCCCCAGTAGGCTACGGTATTATTAATACCTGACGACAGACAGCTCTCCTCTCTGTGTCCGCATCCCAAATGGGTACCCTTTACCCCTATGGGACCCTTTTTCAAAAGTAGTGCACTATTTAGGGAACAGGGTGCCATTTGGGACGCAGCCGGTGTGTCATAACCAGATATTAGGCTGCAGGCAGAGTGAACTATTCACATCCACTGTTCACAGGCCAAGAGGTGATATCTGTCCAATGTAATATCTCTGCACTGTACAATAAACAGTGAGTTTACAGCAGGAGGCAGGAGCTGTGGGGTGGGAGATATTCTCTCTCTCTCTCTTACACACAGACACACACACATTACCATCCTTTCTCCAGACTTCCACTTCTTTCCTCTCACTGCACCCCTATCTTTCAGACACTCTTTCTCTACACCCTCTCATGTTTCTCTTTCTTTTTATTTCACCTTTATTTAACCAGTCTAGTTGAGAACAAGTTCTGGCCAAGATAAAGCGTAGCAATTCGACACATACAACAACACAGAGTTACACATGGAATAAACAAAACAGTCAATAATACAGTAGAACAAAAGAAAACAAAAAGTCTATATACAGTGAGTGCAAATGAGGTAAGATAAGGGAGTTAAGGCAATAAATAGGCCATGGTGGTGAAGTAATTACAATATAGCAATTAAACACTGGGAATGGTAGATGTACAGAAGATGAATGTGCAAGTAGAGATGCTGGGGTGCAAAGCAGCAAGAAATAAATAAATACAGTATGGGGATGAGGTAGGTAGATGGTCTGTTTACAGATGGGCTATGTACAGATGCAATGATCTGATCTGTGAGCTGCTCTGACAGCTGGTGCTTAAAGATAGTGAGGGAGATATGAGTCTCCAGCTTCAGAGATTTTTTTCTCTCTCGCTCTGTGTGTCTCTCTGTTATGTAGTGAGTTCCCACAGCCATGTTGGAGTGAGGGTGTTTAATGGGACAGACTCTCACAGCCTCTCTGCAGGTTACTGTGCTTGTTTAATTTGACGGAAGGACATACATACATACATACACACACACACACACACACACACACACACACACACACACACACGGGCCTTCTCTGTCACAGCCTCAGACTGTACTGTAAGTAACCTAACTGGAGCCACACCTGCTCACCAGAACCTTTCAAAACAGACTCAAAGTGTACTCACGCACTTCACTATCCTATCCATAATATATCAATATACTATACACTATCCTCCAGTAGCAAAATATGATAATCAAAATCAAATACAACATTAGCAACGTCTCATTTGTATACATTTCATGAGTCAAATAACACATTTATGCAGGGGTGTAACTTTCAAGCTGGGGATGGAGGGGTTAATTGCATTTTTGTCCCGCCCCCAGTTTTTCTTTAGTTGACTGATGTAGCTGGCAAGGTAACTGCTGTTTAACTTAACAGAAAAAAAATGAAACTAGTGTTTATTCTCAGTGCTGAGCTAGTATTGTAACTGACATGTACAGTAATGTTAGCTAATGTTTCATCTCTTCACGACTGAGGTAAATGTATAAGCTACGCTAGCTAGTAGTAGCTACCAGCTCAGCTCTAGCCTCTAGATATCTGTCAGATAGCGATATGAGGTGGCTAGTATTACTGTCCAACAGCTGTTGTTTGTATGGAAATGTTTTGTAGTCTTTGTTTTGTCCCATTTCAGAAGTTGTTGCCAGTTGATGTGCCGTTAGAGAGAGAGCTGTTAGCTATTATTTTTGCCTCAATCAAACTAGACCTGATTCAAGCAATGAAACCATCGGCCAAACGATTGAAGATTGATATTCTGACAATTTTTCAGTGCAATTTGAGTTTTATTAGTCAGTATGGCAATGTAACATTATGAATCTATCAGTTTCCCTAGCTATTTTCCTACTTTTCACAGTGACACAGTAATAAACAGCTCTAACGTTGCAGGTTTCACTGTCATGGTGCACAGTAGAGGTCTGCACAGGACCAATTTCTTCATCCTGCTCCCGCCCCGCACCCACTGGCTTTCTGTCTGACTCCCACCTGCTACCGCAAGAACTGGTCCCAAACCCAGTCCAGCAATGTTATTTTAGGTGTATGCTCACTTGCCAGCCATGGTCCCAGCAAAAAATAACTTCATAAATAGGTTCAATTACCAGAGATTCTCACATGGCCCTTACATTGTATTACGGGGATAAATCAGCCAGTATGCTTGATGTAGTTTGAAGAGCGCAGAGTTGGAGAAACTTGCACGTTCTCTTGAGCTATTTTTATAGCCTACCTTTTAGGCGTGGGAAGATTTTCAGATGGAGAAATATGGGTGACCAATATTTAGGCAACGTCGTAAACTATAGTCTAATCATAGGCCTATTTAGGAAGTACATTTACTTTCAAATATAAGTGTCTCGTGCTTTTCTACATAGGCTATAGCCTACTCTATTTAACTGAGACCACATGCACACCTGATCTCACAGGTATGGCTACTGAACTGGAAACAGCAAGAATTATGACAGTGACACTTGCTACGTTTTGCATAGTCCTATAGGATATAGCCTAGTTTTTAGGAGGACGATTTGCAGGCAGAGACAAATAAATGGGTAATCGATACTTATTGAAAATGAAAAGGCACAACGCTCGCTCACCCTAGTAGCCTAACCCTGCCCATATTTGAATATGTTATGGTTTTGTGAGGGCTGGCTGAATTCTGGCAAAGAGTATGCTCTTTTATCTCAGCATGTCTACAGATTATCCTCTCCCTGCTTTTGTTTGTTTGGAAATGTTGATATCTGGGGCTCTTGAGTGGCGAAGAGGTCTAAGGCACTCTGAAGAAATCTGAAGAAACTGTGTAACCAAGCGTTTAAAATGGCTAAGTAACGTATTGCCATTAATTGGAAGGTTGGTTATCCTCCCACAATGTCAAGTTATGTATCACTAGATTTGATTTATTACCAGATTAAGGGTATACTGGGTAACTTTAATAAGGCCTGGATCCCTTATATGGAATACAGTACGACTAAAGGAGTCTGTATTGAAACATGCCCATGCCCACAATACCCATTTAGGAAATCCCTAGCTGCTGGGCTGCTCAGTCCTGGCCCTGGGGGTCTGACGTCCTGTGGGTTGTCACTCTGACCTTGGCCTAGCACACCCGAAACAAATAATGACTTGATGACTGTGGGCATTTTTGCTTACTTTTTTGTTCTAAATAGAAACTGCACATTGGATTGTGTAAAAATGCAGAAAATGAGCTTTAGATAGCTCCAAAAAATTCTGGGGGAGGACACCCAGACCCCCCTCCAGGTTATATCCCACCCCCCCCCACTTCTAAAACCAAAGTGGCGCCCTTGCATTTATAACATTTTAGCAACAGCAGCTGTACCAGCTGGGTTCAGAGCAGAGGGACATGGCAGTGAGAGTGGAGTGGCAGAGTCAGTAGAGGACCTATGAGAGCCGTGGCGGGACTGACTGGGAGGTGTTAATTGGGTGATAATCTGCAGTTGAACGCGTGGCATGTTGGGAGGAATTAACGAGCCCAGTGCAGCTCAGCGTATTAGGAAATTAGCCTGGGCTAAAGAGGCTGCATGGTGTAGGCCTGCTGCACCTGTTAGTGTGGCAGGCAGATGAGATGAGGCTATACTGCTATATACCATGGCTATAAACCAGAGGAGGTTGATGGCTGGGGCTATTGGAGGAAGGGGTCATTGTAATGGATGAAATAGAATAAATGGAATGGTATCAAACGGTATCAATGAGACCGTCCTCGTATAGCTCCTCCCACCAGCCTTCCTCTACTATAAACCCTGTTACATTAACATGACTGTAAACACCACAGCATTTTAAATCAGGTATATATTTGGCAGTCACAAGTGTGAGTGGCGGTTGATGATACTGCTGTGTGTGCTCGATCTGGAAGGGAGTTGTAGTTTTACCCTAACTAATAAAACTACAAACATAGTCCCCTGAGTTATAACAGACAGGTTTTTGTGATTTAATCATAGTAAGACAAATCCAGAAGGAGGAAAGGTGAGAGTGGAGGGAGGAGAGGAGAGGAAAAATGAACAGGGCAGAAGGGAAAGAGAGGCTTCACGGCCCGTTGGCTCTCCTAACACAGTGGAGCCAGCGAAGCGAAGCCAGGTGAGGACCCTACAGAGGAAGTGGATGTGGAGAGAGGGAGAACCGAGAGCGGGGGTTAGGTAAGTGTACTATAGAAGGGCCTGTAAAGGGGGCCTGTTTAATGAAAAGCCAAACTATCCTGTCCGGTCGGTCCAGGGGAATATCAAACCAGATGCCAGGCCCTGTTATCCCTCCTCCGTTTAGAGCACATCTGCAAGCTACCCCAACCCAACCCCTGTCATTACACAATCAAGGAATATCTGGTAAAGTGGAGATTTGCTAATGAAGTCCTACAATTAGGGCCTGGATAGAGCCGGTCACAGTGGCTGATCCTGGACCAGCAAAGATGAAACGGAACAAAAATTCAGGTCGGAAAACGAAGGAAACAGCTGACTCTGGTTCAGTGGTTCTGCTGTTACTACAGGTGTGGCATTGGGGAGCTACGTACACATACGACGCACGCATGAACATGTGACGCACACACTCAAGCATGTATACAAACACACACACCCACGCGCTGCTGGAATCAGATTGATTCATTTAGGTACGCTGAAATCTCCAGTGGAATACTTGATTGTTGGAAAAGTTAATAGAGGTGTTTTCCTTGTGTTCTAAGTGTGGAAAAATAAACCATTTGTAAATACCTTAGTCACTGAACACGATCAAACAAACTGCATTCGTAGCACAATTAGCTTTGGATGACGTGAGAGATACAGTATGTTAGCTTAGCTCTCCTCTTGGATTCTGCAACAGTGGGTCTCTCTCTCCTCAAACAGGCTACCAACTCGCATCGGAGCGTCTGATCAGGCAGATCTCTGGCACTATATTCCGTGAGCAACGTGTCTGATCCCTCCAGCTGTGTTTGGATAATGATCATAAAATCGCAGAGTGACGTGAGCTTATTCTATAAAAATACTTTCTTCCGATTTTACGCAGCTCAACTGTCAAAGCGCCACATGTGGTGTTTTAAAAAGTAGGGCAGAGGAGACCCAAACTCTGGCCAGACAGAGAGTCAGCCAAGATGGGAATAGAGGAGTAAAATCATATAAAATAATGTGGATATGGATTGGCGGCTAATATGATCGTATGATTTTGGGTCTCATGTGCTTCACGCGGTGTGTATGTGTGGTTGATGGATCAGCTCTCCTACATTACCATTAAGGGATCCCTAGCTTCTCCTCCCCTGTATTTGCTGAAGAATGTAACTATTCAATTGCGGGGTATCGTATAATACCCAGGAAGAATAACAAACCAACATCTTAACTGGCCATCAGTTTTTCGCATTAGAAGTGGGGGAGGTTATGCAACGTCGATCCGGGATATTTCATAGTTCCTCTCTCCAGATTCTCTCTCCCCGTGTCCTAGTGGAATGCTGGCATGGAGGTGAAAGTTGAAACACTTCTCTGGGAAACCCAGTCGTCGTTAAAGAAGAGCGGGTGCGGGATGGGCCACTGTGCATGTCCAGACACTGCAGCCATGTAGCCTACAGCTCCTCAAACCGCCTTAATTCATTATTAGAGAATTAAGACTGCTCATGAAGAAGGGATGACGAGAGTAGAGGGGGAAAACACATCTCTGCGTTGTGAGGTGGGCTCTGGTCTCACTCTGCTCTGAGCAGGTTTGTGTTGGCCGCCGCTCTGCTCCACTGTCACTGTCACTGATGTGAATAACGGTTACACTGGACAGACCAGGCCCGAGCATCACAGGAACCATCTGCCTGGGAGACACACGGCCACAGAAGGAGCGGAAGAAAGAGAGGAGGAAGAAAGAGGAGAGGAGGAAAGATGTGGGGCTCTCGCCCTTGTGATGGAACGTGACAAGGTGGAGGATGAGATGAGGATGGAGGGGCTGGGTAAGGACTGAGTAGTGTGTGTGTGTGTGTGTGTGTGTGTGTGTGTGTGTGTGTATGTGAGAAGGTGTGTGTTGAGTGGTACTAGCTGCAGTGTAGTACTTGTCTGGTCAACTCAAGCTTTGCAGAATGAAAGGGGAACAGCCCAGGGACACAAGTGTTCACCTGAACACACCACAGCCAGCGGAACACAGGAACTAACCCCCCCCCCCCGCACCCATGCCATCACAGGAAGCACAGGGGTGACTCAATAACACTGGAGAGGGAGAGAGATGTATAGGTCAGTGAACGAGGTAAGGAGGAGAGTCACAGAAGGTGTACGACAAGGCCCTTTCAGAAGAACACAATACACAACAGGAAAGGCGGGGAAAGGAAGAATACATGTGAGACAAATCCAGCCCTAACATACTGAACTGATCATGACAGCCATCAGTGAAGTGTTGCATGAAACAGCAGTCTGCTGACCACAGAAAGCTAGCCATTCCTCTGTTAAAAACCCAAACTGACATTTGTGGCTCATTTGACGGCTGTTTCCAGAATGTCCACAACACTTAAAAGTCCCTCCCGTCAGTCAGTGGTTCTGTCAAACCCATAATGGGGGTTGGATCGCAGTACCAGCTGGTTCTGATGGTCAGTCACACACATGGATACATACACTACTACCCCCCCCATTATTAGCTTAGCGTGTTAGCATTTCCTCCAGGCCACATGAGAGGATCACTGTTTACGTTACAGTCTGGTGCCATGTTCAGACAACCCTGTTTTGTGTCCAGACAAGTAGCATGTCACAGAGAAACATGTACCGTGTCATAGACGAGGGGTTGCCTTACGGTTTAATGACTGCAGGGCTCACGGTGTAGCTGTACACCCTGGGCTCGGATTACGAAAGATTTAATGGGCGCCTAGTCAGAAATGGCACAGGCACGTTACCACCTACTCTACAGTTTATTTGTTTTAACCTTAACAGGATGACACACAGGAAGGAGTGTGTGCGTTTGTGTTTTATTTTGAGTGTGTTTTTTGCGCGCGCATGTGTGCGTGTACGCCTCTGTGTGTGTGATGCAGGAAAATCTGAACAGTACTGACATCCTGACGTCAGCTGAAGCAGCAGGGTGTGTCTGTCCATCTGTCTGTCTGTGTCTGCCTGTCTGTCCGACGTTGCATGCGTACAACACACGCACCCCTGACAGATAATATCCCATGAGATCATAGTGAGAACTCCCGGATTCCTGCCCTGCTGATCTATCCCACGGAGAGGGCTGAGCAGATGGGAATCTTGGAAACCCAGGATAAAATGACTGGATTTAAACGTCATTTAAGATTCAGACATCATGACGACCTGGGACTGGGATCAATTCCAAAACCATTCCGTATGCCGATCGGAATTTTTTTAATTTCCACTGGGATTTGAATCTCTGCCTTTTTTTTGTCTGTAAACGAGTTAATGATTAAGCATGTTGGTCTTCGGTGCAACAATCAGAGACAGAACCCACTCTAGTAATTTAGAGATGACTATATAATCCGAAGCTTTGATTAGAATTTGATGAATGTATTCCCGAGAGTTGAGCAAGATGATTTGTAAATTGGAGGAGAAATCTTCCATTATTAACTACAATCCCTCTGACCTGTCTTTCATCAGCGTGTCTTCCTGGCGCGCACACACACACACACACACACACACACACACACACACACACTTGTCAGCACGCTCATTACCTCACACCCAGTATAGTTATTTTGAACTGGGCTGTCAGAGCCCCCAATAGGGGTCTTAAAATGACAGCCAGTTGAAGAGAGACAGACTGACAGACCCCTCTACTGATGGACAAAGGTGTTTTACTGTGCTTCATTTGTTTTTTCAAATATGGAAAGTACTGGATTGATAATAGGTACAGTATACAATGCATTCAGGAAATATTCACAGCCCTAGACCTTTTTCCACATTTTGTTGTGCTACAGTCTGCATTTAAAATGGATTAAAATGAGATTTTGTGTGACTGGCCTACACACAATACCCCATTATGTTAAAGTGGAATTATGCTGTTTTTTTTAAATAAAAAATGAGAAGCTGAAATGTCTTGAGTCAATACATATTCAACCCCTTTATTTTGGCAAGCCTAAATAAGTGCAGAAGTAAAACCGTGCTTAAGAAGTCACATAAGCTGCATGGGCTCACTCTGTGTGCAATAATAGTGTTTAACGTGATTTTTTTTATGTCTACCTCATCTCTGTACCCACACACAATTATCTGTAAGGTCCCCCAGTCGAGCAGTGAATTGCAAACACAGATTAAACCACAAAGACCAGGGAGGTTTTCAAATGCCTCGCAAAGAAGGGAACCTTCTGGAAGATGGGTAAAAATAAAAAAGCAGACATTCAATATCTCTTTGAGCCTGGTGAAGTTATTATACTGTTTGCAACAAGGCACAAAAGTAATACTGCAACAAATATGGGAAAGCAATTCACTTTTTGTCCTGAATACAAAGTGTTATGTTTGTGGTAAATCCAATATTGTCACGCCTGCTCCAGCTCTCCCTCCCGCTGCCCAGTATCGTGAACTCCTGCCCCCATCATTACGCACACCTGCTTCCCTCGTCACGCGCATCAGCGATTCATTGGACTCAATCACCTGTGTTATTAGCTCCCCTATATCTGTCTGTTCTCCGCGTCTGCATTAATTGTCGTATGTCGTTGTGTTACCTGGTTCTGACGCTGCTCCTATCCTGTTCCATGTCTGTGCAAAATTAAATGTTCACTCTCCATACCTGCTTCTCGACTCCAGCGTCGGTTCTTACAAATTCAACACATTGCTGAGTACCACTCTCCATATTTTCAAGCATAGTGGTGGCTGCATTATGTTATGGGTATGCTTGTAATCGTTAAGGACTAAGGAGTTTTTCAGGATAAAAAAGGCCAAATCTACACTGGAGTTGCTTACCAAGAAGACAGTGAATGTTCGTGAGTGGCTGAGTTACAGTTTTGACTGATATCTGCTTGAAAATCTAATGGCAAGACCTGAAAATGGTTGTCTAGCATTAATCAACAACTCATTTGACAGATCTTGAAGAATTTTGAAAAGAATAATGGGCAAATGTAGCAGAATCCAGGTGTTGGAAAGCTCTTCGAGACTTGCCCAGAAAGACTCACAGCTGTAATCGCTGCCAAAGGTGATTCTAACACATGTTGACTCAGGGGGTCGAATACTTAAGATATGTTAGTGTTATATTTTTCATAACTTTTTTTTACAGAAGTTATCATTTTTATTACACATTGACTTTACAGAGCATTTTGTGTAGATTGTTGACAATAAATGACAATTAAGTACATTTTAATCTCACTTTTAACAACAAAATTTGGAAAAAATCAAGGGGTGTGAATACTTTCTGAATGCACTGTATATCAAAACAGTATTTGGTACAAATTATCTATAAGGCCTATATTAGAATGGTATATATCAAATGTCGAAACATACTTCAAGGATCTCTCAATATCTGAAAACTGTCTCCAGATCAGAATGAATGGCCTCTGAGTCCTTCCCTCTCAGCACGGGACCAGGAAACACCTGTCTGTTTACGATGTCACTGAGCCTCTGTTACACTCTGTCATCTGAACCCAGGCCTGCCCTTTAGGCATGCAGCTCCACACATAATCCACATGAAACTGATCCAGGACCAGATGCAAACAGACACTGGGATTATTTACAGGAAAAACGACACTGCCTGTCTTCTTCCACTCTTATTCCAGCGTGCCAACACTGAAGGAAAGGGAGCGAGGGAGAAAGAGCGAGTGACAGAGAGGAAGACACTTGAAGCCTTCACTGTGTATTTCCATAAACTCTTCCCTGTCAATCACAGCCCGGCTGCGAGCGTCTCTCCTCTCTGCAGTCCAGATCCCTCTTCCACTGAAAGTTAGGAAAATAATGTCCAGCATTCCAAAACTCTGTTTGGGAGACGTAACGCGAAAGACTGCGAAGGAGGAGAGAGACGAGAGAGCGAAGAGAGAAAGAGAGAGAGAGAGAAGCGGCCTAAACATCAGCACCACAGGTAACACCACAGAGAACGATCTGAGAGACAAGGCAAGACATCCCAATTCATATCTGGATAAAAATACTTTAATCAGCTATAAATCCAGTCAAATCAAATGTATTTATAAAGCCCTTCTTACATCAGCTGATATCTCAAAGTGCTGTACATAAATCCAGCCTAAAACCCCCAAACAGCAAGCAATGCAGGTGTAGAAGCACCTTGCCCTTTATGGATGTGTGAAACTGGTGTTCGCTCACTAACGAAGAATTCACAAAATAGGACAAACACCAAAAAACAGAGCAAACTGGAATGCGATTTGGCGATTAGAGACACATATTTCCCTCAGATTACACAGACCCACAAAGAATTTGAAAAAACAAATCCAATTTTGATCAACTCCCATATCTATTGGGTGAAATACCACAGTGTGCCATCACAGCAGCAAGATTTGTGACCTGTTGCCACAAGAAAAGGGCACCCAGTGAAGAGCAAACACCATTGTAAATACAACCCATATTTATGTTTATTTATTTTCCCTTTTGTACGTTACCTATTTGCACATCATTATAACACTTTATATCGCCATAATACAACATTTTAAAATGTCTCTATTTCTTTTAAACTTTTGTTTAACTTTTGTTTTGTGTAATGTTTACTGTTCATTTTAGTTTGTTTATTTCACTTTTGTTAGTATCTACTTCACTTGATTTGGCAATGTAAACATAGGTTTACCCCGCCAATAAAGACCTTTGAATTGAATTAAATTGAACAACTCAGTAGGGCCCGATGGAGAGCCACTAAAACAGTCGAACATCTCTGACACAGTCACACCATCCAACCACCACCACCACCATTAGTACTACATCAGTGGCGGTTCTAGCTTGTATGGCTCCCGGGCGACCCCCCCCCCCCCACCAAAAGCACCATTCTGCACTAACTATAATTTTTATTCAGACATTTGGAACGACACAAATAAATAATCCTAACATTTACAACGATATAAATATAAGAACATATACAAAAAATAACTCATAAATGTCAAAAAGAAGTAACAAAGACAAACAAACTAATTGTAGTATACAAATGCAAATAAAAACGAGAATCTAATTATTACACTATTACCCTATTGCTAACAAACAACACACCAATAAAACTAAATTGCACAAATCCTATATCACACAAAGACACAAATAGAATAACACACTTATAAAGAAGAGGAGAACCTGATTATTACTCTATTGCACTTCAAACAAGAAACACACAAACTAAATTTGCACAACTGCCATCTGAACCCTGACCTTTCTTGCCTTCCTTGATGCAAAGTCATCAATTACATCAGAGGAAATCTGTCCAGCAACTGCATGGTTAATACTGATGACAGCAAGGCCACTAAGGCGTTCCTGTGGCATGGTGGATTTGATGAGTTTCAGCTTTGAAAAGCTCCTCTCTGCTTCAGCTACGGTCACTGGAAGGGTAAGACAAATCCTCAGAGCAGTCCATAAATGTGGATGCATTTCTGAGAGCTCCCTTTCGTGTAGAAATATCAGCAGCTCAAGCAGGGGCATGGTCTTCAATGGCAAGTCAGGCAAGTTCTTCAGTTCCTGTGCAAGCTCTCTGCCATCCAAGTCTGAGTGTTCTTTATAGTGCAGTGTCATACTAAGGGACTCGCAATGTTCTGTCAGCTCCTCGTTTGAGAGACTTTGGAAGGTTGACAGCACTCCAAACTTCTCTCCCAAATTTTCTAATGTGGAAAATCTTTCCTGAAGGGCTGAGGTTGCAGCATCAACAACGACATTGAAAAATGTCACCTCCACTTTCATCGGGGCATCGCTCAAATGATTCGTATGAAAAGTGCCGCTTTGAGGACCTCAGCCTATTTTGTTGTTGTGGAACGGCCTCGACATTCATACCCTCGCAAATATCCTTGGCTGACGTTTGTGCGGTCATAAAGCCTGTTGCCCTGTAGCTGCTGAGACCTCTCTCTGTCTTTGAGAAGACTGACTGCAACATCCACATGCATACTGGGAGAATGCATCAGCTTGCTCACATGTTGTATCTGGCTCAAGATGTCATACCACACCACTGTACAGATGCTGAAGTGGTATGATCCCATCTCCTCTGACAAGAACTGGGCCTCAATCTTTATCACAGGGTCTTTGGTTTGATCCCTCACCTCAATCAGTGCCTCTCTCACCGCTGCTGCCTGATACCTCAGTGCCTCTCTCACCACTGCTGCCTGATACCTCAGTGGCTCGACACTCTTTAACTTTATTCTCCCACCTTGTCTCAGTCCACATCTTCAAAGTGATGTCCACCTGTTTTTTTCAGGATGGCCCAATGCTGTGTAGAGGCTGAGAACAAGGTGTACAGTTTGTGTAAGATGCCAAAGTAACCTGTGGCATCGACATAACTTTTTAGCAGAATCAGCCACAACCAGGTTCAATGTGTGAGCCACACATGGCACCAATAGAGCTCTTGGATTCATATCCAGGAGTTTGGCTTGGACACCTTTGTTTTTGCCCCTCATGTTGGCCCCATTATCCTAAGACTGTCCTCTGCAGTCCTCAAAAGGAATTTTTAGCTCCTCTAATCTTTTGAGAAGGGATGCCAAATGTTGGCCCGTGGACTCCTCTGCCTCCAAAACCCCCATAAAATGTTCCTTTATGTGGGGCTCCTCCTTCAGTGACACAATTCTAATTACTGACAACTGTTCAGTGTGGCTGACATCTGAGGTGCAATCTAGAATGATAGAGAATAATTTTGCCAGTTTGTCACTCACCATTACTGAAATGACCTTGCTGCTCAACAAATCAATGAGTTCATTCTGTATTTGCTGGCCAAGGTGGTGTGACTCCAGGTCCCTTTTTGAACACGGTTAAGGTTCTCTTTCATGACTGGATCAAATTGGGTCATCAGCTCAACCTCTGAGGAAATGTCCATTTGACGGAGAGTACGGTGTTTCTGTGTGTCCCCTTAGTGACAGATTTCTAATTGCCAGAGACTGTACAATAGCAGTCAGACGTGTCAACATCTCTCTCCAGCTTATCCTCTCGTGCTTATCAATTGTTTCCCCTTTTTTTGATCCTCACTGCAAGTTCTTTCCATATTTTCGTGCAGTTTTGGAGTTCTGGACTGGTGCCGTGTGAAGTCAGCAAAGAGCGTGCATGTTTCCAGTCTGTCAGTCCTGAGTTTGCTAACTTAATTTTCTTCTTAGAAAAGAGTTTGCAGCAGGAGCAGAAGAGGCTGTTGTTTCTTTCAGAAAACACCAACCAACTTCTAGGGATTTCTTTCACCACTCACCAAGGTCTTCCTGAAATACTGGTGGTGGCAACTTCTTCCATCACGCTCATTCCTTGGGGAAAACAAAGTGAGGTGGTACCTCACTTGGTCCTCTGCAAACTGGTTGTGTCATTATTCTGTCCGTCAGAACTAAAAGCCAGTCAGCAGGGTCTGTAGACAGTGGTTCATCCTCAGCAGCAGGATTTGGTGGGGATGCTGCTACAGGCGTTTCTAATGGAGAGCACATGGGCATTAGTTTACACACGTTATTCACAGCATTTATAGTGGTGGAACATCCCACATACAAACCCAGTAACAATAAAACCATCATTGTTACCTGCAATATGGAAACTTAAAACTTTGCAAAAGGGAAAGTATTTATTTTGTTTATGTTATGCAGGAATGCACACACAAACACATGTGCGTGTACCCACACACAGACACACACACACACAGACGTGCGCACAAACACACCTTAAGAATCCTGCTGAGGAGAAGTGGAAGCAAATGGGTCTTCATCCTGAGGCTCCGAGATCATTTCTGAAGAGGCCTGTGTGGCTGAGTAGGTGGAAGGCTCCTCTTCCTGAGTCTCCGAGATCATTTCTGAAGTGGCCTGTGTGGCTGAGGAGGTGGATGGCTCCTCATCCTGAGGATCCAAGATCATTTCTGAACTAGGCAAGTCAGTTAAGAACAAATTCTTATTTTCAATGACGGCCTAGGAACAGTGGGTTAACTGCCTGTTCAGGGGCAGAACGACAGATTTGTACCTTGTCAGCTCAGGAGTTTGAACTTGCAACCTTCCGGTTATTAGTCCAACTCTCTAACCACTAGGCTACCCTGCCGCCCTATGTAAGCTAGTTGGACAGAAAACGGGCTGACAAACATGAGTGTTATACTAGCCTACTTCATTACAGGCATAATATTATACTCATAAAGGGATGACATAGCTGCGTACCTTTATCTTTTGTGTGTTTCTCATCTTCTTTCCTCTTTTTCCTAAACTGGGCACCTGATGGCTTAGACGTTTTCTTATCCATTTGTGTTGATTTGGCACTCGTGCATCAATGCATTACCCATCCCCCAACACTGTCAACCAAGAGTCAAGACTAAACCAATTCACCTTGGTGGTGTGTAGACTGGTTTTATATTATTTTTAACCATTTCGCACAAACCAGAAAAAAATGCAGCAATATTCACAGTATTATGAATGAATTGTGGTTTATTTGGTATCATTTCATAGTGTGACTGATTTTACTCATTGCATTAGTACTGTACAAAGTTAGAGGTGCGCTATTTGATAGATTCCCCCGCTCCCCCCTACCTCGGGCTTCCAGTGGGGAGACCTGAGGTCAACCTACCCCCGCCCCATCACACACTTCTGAATGGGAGACCTTCCCAGGCAGTAGCCTGCCTAGCTCACAAACTAGAATCAGGGCGCCCACTCCGACAAAGTTAATTGACCCACAGTTCCACACGGTGGCATGATATCATTGACGTGATGTGCAAATGAGCGATAGAAAATCGGTCGCGCAAATGTCACAATTCCCGAATTTTCTTGTGCGGGCGCCCTGTGCCGACAACCCTACCCCCCCAAGATGCTGCCCTGGCTGGCTGCCCGGGTCGCCCGTACCTAAATCCACCACTGCTACTACGACTGTGGCTGCTGCTGGTGGGGAAGGAACATTAAGCTGACTGATCGATCGGCCGTATGAAAGAATAACATTAGTCTGCTAGGATATGCATGGTTCTGCTGAGTGTTACCCGTCTGCCACAGTAAGCCACAGGATCCGCACAGCATGAGCTGACTACACACACACACACACACACACACACACACAGGCTCAACACAGCGTGCGTTGACTACTGCGCCGGACTGACTCATACAGCACACGTCACTACTGTACAGCAGAGAGAGTGTCTGCTCAACATGACTCCTGGCAGGACGTAACAATGGCCGTATTCAGTTACTAAATTGCGGGCCCGTCTGGATTGGACATGGAAGAGTTATGGAGTGTTTTGAGCCTCTTTCGTTCAGTAAGGGTTTTCCCCTAGGATATGGAGCGGCAGAGCTGACGTTAGTATGAGGTAAGCCAAGACTGTTTCAGGGAGACACGAGAGGGTGAGAGTGTTTTGGGATCTAGTTAGTATGAGGTGAGCCGAGACTGTTTCAGGGAGACACGAGAGGGTGAAAGTGTTTTGGGATCTAGTTAGTATGAGGTGAGCCGAGACTGTTTCAGGGAGACACGAGAGGGTGAGAGTGTTTTGGGATCTAGTTAGTATGAGGTGAGCCGAGACTGTTTCAGGGAGACACGAGAGGGTGAAAGTGTTTTGGGATCTAGTTAGTATGAGGTGAGCCGAGACTGTTTCAGGGAGACACGAGAGGGTGAGAGTGTTTTGGGATCTAGTTGAGCATGAGGTGAGCCGAGACTGTTTCAGGGAGACACGAGAGGGTAAGAGTGTTTTGGGATCTAGTTGAGCATGAGGTGAGCCGAGACTGTTTCAGGGAGACACGAGAGGGTGAGAGTGTTTTGGGATCTAGTTAGTATGAGGTGAGCCGAGACTGTTTCAGGGAGACACGAGAGGGTGAGAGTGTTTTGGGATCTAGTCGAGCAGGAGTTGGCCAACGCCGGGTGTGCACAGAGTTACTGGCACCTGGAGTCTTCGCTCCGCACCTCACCATATTGTTCCCATTGCTTCCCCCCGGTCATCAATATGCTAGGTCTTGAGTATGTGGCGATGACTCCAGTCGTTAATAACAACGTGCCGTTAAACAGTAGCAGAATGGTGTCCAGAAAAGGCTCAGGAGAAGAGTGGGATTGGGTGTTGGAAGAAGAGGGAAAATGGCTTCCTAAAGCCTGGGCTGAAGATGTGTCTGCTCAGCACATGGCAAAAGGGGGAGACTAGGAGAGATTGAGGAGGAGGTGTGAAGAGGATTGTTTTATTCCCGTTGAGAGAAGCACCCTCACATTAAATCTGCTTCACCCTTTCATTTCCAGCTGGGTAATTGGGGACACATGCGGGACACGGCTTCACCCGTCCTCTCCCGAACTCCCTTACCTCCCCCACTAACCCCCCCAGGGGTGAGGGCTGTCAAGGCCCCAATAAGATCAAACCCTCACCTCAATCGAAACGTCCAGGAGTCAGGAGGTTCTGCGCTTCAATGAAACAACAAGGGCGGAGGAGAGGAAGAGGGGGAAGAAGAAGTGGAGGAGGACATCTGGAAGGTGTTTCTCTTCTCATCTATCTTCCCTCCCCTTCGCTCTTCTCCGCTCTGCGCCCGGGTGATTATCAACAACATTAACAATGCAGTACTGTGTTTCTTTCCAAAGAAAGCTCTCGCCATCTATCTACCAGCTTTCTCTCATAGGGATAGGGAAGGGATATACTGTATATGAGGTCTTTAATATACACACATTACACAACCTGACTGGGTTCCTCTCAAAGTAATAAACCTATCATCTGGTGGGTCTAATATACACAATCCTTCTGCCTTCGCACCACGCACGCACGCACACACACACACACACACACAGTAATACACAATCCTTCTGCCTTCGCACGCACACACACACACACACACACGCACACAGTAATACACAATCCTTCTGCCTTCACACGCACGCACACACACACAGTTATACACAATCCTTCTGCCTTCACACACACACACACACACACACACACACACACACACACACACACACACACACAGTAATACACAATCCTTCTGCCTTCACACGCACGCACACACACACAGTTATACACAATCCTTCTGCCTTCACACACACACACACACACACACACACACACACACACACACACACACACACACACACACACACACACACACACACACAATCCCCCAGTCTTTAAAGGAGAAGAGGAGCAGTGTGGCGTGGACTGTTGTGCTACTGGAACTCTACACTGGCTGTAGCTACAGTAACTAAAGGTGCCTTCTAAAACAGTGTCAATCTAAATGTTTGCCAGATCTATGAAAGCACAAATACACACACGAGTTCAGTTACAAATGATAATCACCTTGTCCTTCCCAGCCCACAAACACCATTCCTTCCTTCTGATCATACCATGCGTGGACCTTTCATTTAGTTTATTTAGGCTAAAGTATAGTTTTTTTTGCCCAGCACCGGTTTGCAAAGTGCATGTCACCCTGCTTTGCTTCAGATTGCAGTCATTTCTTTTGGATAGTTTCAACTGGATCAACCAATCCCAGGCCATGCTGGTTAGACGTCCATGGGGGGATTTGATGGATGTTAGCTGGGTCACTCTTGCCACCCTCCCTGGGTCTCTGGTCCTTGGAAGAGAGAGGAGTGAACGACACAGCCCCTTTAAATGCCATGATTAACTATCCTTTAATGCAAGACAGCAGGTCCCCTGGCTATGCCTGAGTAGAGAGCTACTGTCATCTCCTAACTGCCGTTAATAGGGTCTGTCTATGGAGAGAGCGAGTCCCAAATGGCAGCAATGTCCATATGCAGTGCACTACTACAGACCCACTACACAGGGAATGAGGTGCCGTTTGGGATGCAGGCAGACAGATGAAGGGCCAATTCTCCACATCTGGAATATATGCTGTGTAGTTTTGAAGTTCGGCCCGTCTGTCTGCAAGCGGGCTTTGAAATGAACGGCCACTGTTGAAAATCCACAGAGGCCTTCCGCCCCAACATTCCCCCGCCATCCTGCACCCCACACCAGCCGATATCACCCCCCCACCCCCACCACCAACCTGCAACCCCGTCCCAGCGGAGGCCACCCTAATTCACCCTATCATCCCCCTCCGTTTTATTAAGTCTTCAGTGAGCAGTAAACAAAGCAAAGGGCGATCTGTCTGTGTGTGTGTGTGTGTGTGTGTGTGTCTGTGTCTGTGTCTGTGTCTGTGTCTGTGTGTGTGTGTGTGTGTGTGTCTGTGTGTGTGTGTGTGTGTGCGTTCATTCCTGGATGTGTGAACGAGTGACAAGAAAAAGAGAAACAAATAAGAGAAACCCGGAGGACAGAGGAAGCTGTAAAAAATGACAAAGTCAGGAGCAGGCAAGAGAGACGGGGGAGAGAAAAGTGTATGAGGAGAGAGAAATCAGAAAGAGACGGACTACGCTACAACAGGTCTTATGCAATCTGTTTCTCCTCTCCTACTTCTCCTCTTCACTAAATGTGTGGATTAGTCATCTCCAGACCTCTTCTCTTCAGAGCCAGTCACTAATAAATTTGACTGCAGGAATGTCCCACTGTCTGTCTAACCCTGGTCTGCCTGCCTGCCCGCTGCCCCTGGCCCAAGGAAACACTGTCACTATTCACCCAATAAAGCAGACCTGCCTGCGGTTTCATGTCAAGGAAGCAGGGGAATGAGTGTGAGAGAGAGAGAGAGAGAGAGAGAGAGAGAGAGAGAGAGAGAGAGGGGGGGGGGAGTATGGGAGAGAGAGAGAGATGGAAGGGAGAAAGAGAGAGAGAGAGAGAAGGGGGAATGATAGAGAGAGAGAGAGAGAGAAGGGGGAGCGATAGAGAGAGAAGGGGGAACGATAGAGAGAGAGAGAAGGGGGAGCAATAGAGAGAGAGAATGGGGAGCGATAGAGAGAGAGAGAGAAGGGGGAGAGAGAGAGAGAGAGAAGGGGGAGCGATAGAGAGAGAGAGAAGGGGGAGCAATAGAGAGAGAGAGAGAAGGGGGAGCGATAGAGAGAGAGAGAGAGAAGGGGGAGAGAGAGAGAGAGAAGGGGGAGAGAGAGAGAGAGAGAGAAGGGGGAGCGATAGAGAGAGAGAGAAAGGAGGGACAGGAGAGGAGACATCCTGTGTCGAAAATATTTTAAAAAAACGAATCGGCCTATATCGAATCTTCCATTCCTCTCAAACATTTTAGAAAAGGCTGTTGCGCAGCAACTCACTGCCTTCCTGAAGACAAACAGTGTCTACGAAATGCTTCAGTCTGGTTTTAGACCCCATCATAGCACTGAGACTGCACTTGTGAAGGTGGTAAATGACCTTTTAATGGCATCAGACCGAGGCTCTGCATCTGTCCTCGTGCTCCTAGACCTTAGTGCTGCTTTAGATACCATCGATCACCACATTCTTTTGGAGAGATTGGAAACCCAAATTGGTCTACACGGACAAGTTCTGGCCTGGTTTAGATCTTTTCTGTCGGAAAGATATCAGTTTGTCTCTGTGAATGGTTTGTCCTCTGACAAATCAACTGTAAATGTCGGTGTTCCTCAAGGTTCCGTTTTAGGACCACAATTGTTTTCACTATATATTTTACCTCTTGGGGATGTCAATCAAAAACATAATGTTAACTTTCACTGCTATGCGGATGACACACAGCTTTACATTTCAATGAAACATGGTGAAGCCCCAAAATTGCCCTCGCTAGAAGCATGTGTTTCAGACATAAGGAAGTGGATGGCTGCAAACTTTCTACTTTTAAACTCGGACAAAACAGAGATGCTTGTTTTAGGAACAAAGAGATCTTCTGTTGAATCTGACAATTAATCTTGATGGTTGTACAGTCGCCTCAAATAAAACTGTGAAGGACCTCGGCGTTACTCTGGACCCTAATCTCTCTTTTTTTAATTTTTATTTTACCCCTTTTTCCCACGGACCTCCCGGTCGCGGCCGGTTACGACAGAGCCTGGGCGCGAACCCAGGGACTCTGATGGCACAGCTGGCACTGCAGTACAGTGCCCTTAACCACTGCGCCACCCAGGAGGCCCTAACATATCAAGACTGTTTCAAGGACAGCTTTTTTCCATCTACGTAACATTGCAAAAATCAGAAACTTTCTGTCCAAAAATAATGCAGAAAAATGTATCCATGCTTTTGTCACTTCTAGGTTAGACTACTGCAATGCTCTACTTTCCGGCTACCCGGATAAAGCACTAAATAAACTTCAGTGAGTGCTAAATACGGCTGCTAGAATCCTGACTAGAACCCCAAAAAATAGGTTCTAGCCTCCCTACAATGGCTTGCTGTCAAGGCAAGGGCTGATTTCAAGGTTTTACTGCTAACCTACAAAGCATTACATGGGCTTGCTCCTACCTATCTCTCTGATTTGGTCCTGCCGTACGCTACGGCCACAAGACGCAGGCCTCCTAATTGTCCCTAGAATTTCTAAGCAAACAGCTGGAGGCAGGGCTTTCTCCTATAGAGATTCATTTTTATGGAATGGTCTGCCTACCCATGTGAGAGACGCAAACTCGGTCTCAACCTTTAAGTCTTTACTGAAGACTCATCTCTTCAGTGGGTCATATGATTGAGTGTAGTCTGGCCCAGGAGTGTGAAGGTGAACGGAAAGGCTCTGGAGCAACGAACCGCCCTTGCTGTCTCTGCCTGGCCAGTTCCACTCTTTCCACTGGGATTCTCTACCTCTAACCCTATTGCAGGGGCTGAGTCACTGGCTTACTAGGGCTCTTTCATACCGTCCCTAGGAGGGGTGCGTCACTTGAGTGGGTTGAGTCACTGATGTGATCTTCCTGTCTGGGTTGGCGCCCCCCCCCTTGGGTTGTGCCGTGGCAGAGATCTCCGTCTCAGGATGGTAAGTTGGTGGTTGAAGATATCCCTCTAGTGGTGTGGGGGCTGTGCTTTGGCAAAGTGGGTGGGGTTATATCCTTCCTGTTTGGCCCTGTCCGGGGGTGTCATCGGATGGGGCCACAATGTCTCCTGACCCCTCCTGTCTCAGCCTCCATCCAATATTTATGCTGCAGTAGTTTATGTGTCGGGGGGCTAGGGTCAGTTTGTTATATCTGGAGTATTTCTCCTGTCCTATCCGGTGTCCTGTGTGAATTTAAGTATGCTGTCTCTAATTCTCTCTTTCTCTCTTTCTTTCTCTCTCTCAGAGGACCTGAGCACCAGGACCATGCCTCAGGATTACCTGACATGATGACTCCTTGCTGTCCCCAGTCCACCTGCCCGTGCTGCTGCTCCAGTTTCAACTGTTCTGCCTGTGATTATTATTATTTAACCATGCTGGTCATTTATGAACATTTGAACATCTTGGCCATGTTCTGTTATAATCTCCACCCGGCACAGCCAGAAGAGGACTGGCCACCCCACATAGCCTGGTTCCTCTCTAGGTTTCTTCCTAGGTTTTGGCCTTTCTAGGGAGTTTTTCCTAGCCACCGTGCTTCTACACCTGCATTGCTTGCTCTTTGGGGTTTTAGGCTGGGTTTCTGTACAGCACTTTGAGACATCACCTGATGTACGAAGGGCTATATAAATACGTTTGATTTGATTCCTCCACACTTGCAGAAACATTCCTTCGCTTTTTGTGTCTCACCCACTCGCCCCTTTCAACCACGGCTTATTTAGGAGTGGAAGTCGCTCTGAAGTGTGTGTGTGTGTGTCAAGTTTCAGCAGATTTGTGGCGAGTTGTCGAATGGAATAGGGGTAGCTAAAGGGTAGCTAGACGCTGAGTAAAAATATCTGACCATGTTTCTCTCTGAATCCGTCTCGGTCTCACCCGTTAAAACACCGGCCACTAACATCTGGGTTAATAATGTTTTTTTAATGCGCGTCTGTCGTCACCGTTTACGACCTGATGCTTAAATCTACACTAGAATAACTGTTTTGGTAGTGTTTTCGCAAACATCTCTTTTGTACACTCTGGCTGCATCCAAAATGGCCCCCTCAAAATGGCACACCATTTTTTACTTTTTTGGGAGCCCATGGTCAAAAGTCGTGCACTACATAATGAATATGATGTCAAATGAAGAAGCACTCTCTAAGAACAGGAAAGCCAAACAGGGAGTTTGGAGGAAGGTATTAACAGGTGTGTAGAAAGGGTTCTACATATCCCATTTGTCGTGAAGCTGGCATTCTAAAGAACTGGGGCAATGATTCATTTTTACCAAGACCTCGGCCCTAAATAACTCTCTCCCTCCTCCCATGACATTAACACCCCCTTCAACTCTCTTGCACCCCCCCATGCAGACACTAATGACTTTTACAGCCTACTCAGTCTCCTTGTCTGCCAGCCCACTGACAACAACTGGGGGGGGGGGGGGGGGGAGCCAGCCTGGGGCTACTGGGGCCAGGACAGGACAGGACAGCGAGGCTGAGTCATCCAGACACTCAGTCATTCATTCAGTCAGTCACTCTCCTGTTTAAACATCAGCCACTGAATATCCTGACCGTGACGGGTTGGGATTGGATGGCTGTAAGATCTGGAATGTTCCATCTGAGACAATGGAACATTGTCTCAATTCATTGTAGTCAATCCATCAAAGAAAGGAAAAACAGTGTAAGACGTGCCTTAAAAGTAAGACAGGTCCCAGTGTCCACTACACACACACACACGGCTAATCACCTTGGTTCTATTTTCCAGGCAGAACAGACACAACTCAAAGTCCACAGAGCAGCAGACATTTTGGATATACCTGTAGAATGTAACATTGCTTCCACATGTAGCTGGATCAAGCCCTAACACAATTAAATAGAGATCAGAAAACAGTTTACTTGTCAGGTTCCCCCCCCCATGGGAACTTAAACAACAAAGCCTATAGTTCAACTCACTGAAACCTCTGCAGCCACTACTTTAATTGCAATCATGCACATATACATGACGAGACACACACACACGCACATGTACTCCTGCACACACACACACACACACACACACTTCTGCCATTAAGCACAGCATCAGGCCAGCAGAGTAAAATCCCTAGCAGGCATGGCTGTATTATTCTCCAAGTCTTATTTTAGGAAGTTTGTTTGGCTTTACTGTGATTTGGGCTAAGGCTCTATGTTATTTAATTAGGCTACAGCCCTCAGCCATACCAGAGGAACCTCTGATCCACCCGCTCCTCACTTAATCAGATTTTTTACACTCTCGCAGCTGTGTGTGTGTGTGTGTGTGTGTGTGTGTGTGTGTGTGTGTGTGTGTGTGTGTGTGTGTGTGTGTGTGTGTGCAGACAGGCCCCTGCATGGGGTAGCTTGGAGGACCCACCTCAAATGTCCCCGCAGTGCTATCTGTCTGACAAAGGATCCCATTGGAGGAAACCACAACTTCACATGCCCTCGCTATGACTTTTCATTAGTCAATGACTGACAGGCAGAGAGGCAACTGTGATGAGAAAATGACCAGTCACTCGGCAGCTCAATGGACTAACTGTATCTCTCTCTACCCACTGAGACTGACATGGCATCTGTCAGACTCATCTGGAATCTGGGTAAGGGGAGGGGGGGTGAGAACTGATGCTGATGCTCTGCAGAATGGCAGAAGTGTGTGTGTGCATGGACACAGGAGTACATGTGCGTGTGCGCGCGCGTGTGTGTGTGTGTGTGTGTGTGTGTGTGTGTGTGTGTGTGTGTGTGTGTGTGTGTGTGTGTCTCGTTCTGTACATGTGTGTGATTGCAATTAAAGTGGTGGCTGCAGGGGTTTCAGCGAGATGAACTATAGTCTTGGGGTGTGGAGCAGGGAAGGAGGGGCAATCCATCTGTCCATTTCGGAGGTGCCATTGATCACAGGGATCTGAGGGCGCTCAGAGCTATAAATCCCTCGGAATGCCGGGAACGCTGCAGCCGCTAAAACAAAGCTGCTGTTTTCCCTCCTGTCCCCTCTTTTAATCAGTCACACATGAGGAGAGAGGGAATCGCAGAGAAGGAACAGAGAAGGAGAGGAGAACAAGGGAGGAAGAGAGAGGAGAGGAAGAGGATGAGAAGAGGAGTGGAAAAGAGAAGAGAAGGGAATAGAAGAGAAGAAGGGAGAAGAGAAGAGACAGAAAGAGAAGAGAAGGGAATAGAAGAGAAGAGGGGAGAAGAGACAGAAAGAGAAGAGTAGGGAATAGAAGAAGAGGGGAGAAGAGACAGAAAGAGAAGGGAATAGAAGAGAAAGAAAGATAAGGGAATAGAAGAGAAGAGGGGAGAAGAGACAGAAAGAGAAGAGAAGGGAATAGAAGAGAAGAGGGGAGAAGAGAAGAGAGGGCCACTCCTGGCTTCCAACCTTTGGATGTAACCAGTGTTATGGTGTCCAAACAGGATTGCTGAACCCGAACGCTAACAGCTGAGAACAGGCACATGAGGTTTAAACGTTTCTGCTTTTCATGTGGAAAAAGGTACACAAAAAACAACAAAATGCTCAAATGGCTCAATGAATGGTTGGTTGGTTGGTTGGTTGGTTGGTTGGTTTAGGTAGGTAGGTAGGTAGGTAGGTAGGTAGGTAGGTAGGGAGAGAGAGAGAGAGAGACTTGTTCTCCACTCAGCACTGAAAACAGTGAAACGCTTGACGCCAAAAGGCCTCCTGTGGGGACGGGGGCCTGGGATTAAAAATAAATAAATAAATACATACAAACAAATATAAATATAGGACAAAACACACATAACAACATGAGAGACAAAACAACACAACATAAAGAGAGACCTAAGACAACAACATAGCAATACAGCAACACATGACAACACAGCATGGTAGGAACACAACATGGTAGCAGCACAAAACATGGTACAAACATTATTGGGCACAGTCAGACAGCACAAAAGGTTAAGAAGGATGAGACAGCAATACATCACGCAAAGCAGCCACAACCGTCAGCAAGAGTGTCCATGAATGAGTCTTTGAATGAAGAGATGGAGATAAAACTGTCCTTTAACCAGGGCCAGTGATGAATCCAACTCTGCAGGATATCATCACCCCACCACCAACTCCAACATATAGCCTCCAGTTACTGTATTTCTCTCTTCATAACACTGGAAGTGTCTGCTTGGCCCAGCCACAGACCAGACTACAAACGCTCCAGGCAGACTGGGAACCAGTAGTCCTACAGAAGAGGTGCATAGAACAGGGGGTTTCTTTAGTTATTATTACTGCAGCTTTCACACCAGAAAAGTTTGATGGATTTGATTCAATGAGGAAGTCCAATATTGTGTGTGTGTGTGTGTGTGTGTGTGTGTGTAGGTGTGTGTGTGTGTGTGTGTGTTTGAAGAGAGGGGTTGATATATATTAATCTGTCTGGAGTTGAAAAATAGAAAAGCAGTAACATGCACTCCTGTGTCGTAAAGCTTTACGCCCTTGTTGTGGAAGAGGACACTTTTAGTGTCATTTCTGCACCACTTTTACGTTGTTTACTACCCGAGTCGGCCATATTGTATTACAGACTGACTGCCTCAAAGTTTCCTGTGTTTTTAAGATGGGAGACGTTTTTTTTCCTGTTGTTCATGGGGGACCAGTTTTAATCTTCCTCTTTCTGGGGCAATTAACTTGTTTGTTTGTGTCCCTCACTTTGTTCCTTCCAATGGTGGGCTAGAGAAAAGACTCTGGACACTACATACTTCCTAGTTAAAAGTTAAACATCTGCTTTAAATTGTCTCTCCAACGCACATGTACGCACACACATGCACACACACACACACACACACACACACACACACACACACACACACACACACACACACACACACACACACACACACATACCCAAATATGTGTGTGATTCAGTTTTACCTCACCACTCCATCTGCTTTCTCTCCCTCCCTTCCTCCCTCCATTTCATTAACCGCTCAATCTGTCTTCACGTGATCGCCATGAGGCGCTTGTAAGTAAGCATTTCACTGTCTACACCTGTTGTATTTCGGCGCATGTGACAAATATTTGATTTGATACTCCGTGTTGTTGTGGTCAGTCTGCACAATGGTAGTTCAGTATAATAGCTCTGTAGTGGTCTGGTACAGTAACATAACATCCTCTTCCATCCTAAAGCCAAGACCAGACCGCTGTGTTGACCAGCCCTAGCTAGCCGTATTACAGCACACTACACTTGCACCATTAGCCCTCATCAAGTGATTGCCTCTAAAGAGCTCGGAGCCTCGAACACAATTACAATTACAGCCATGTTGAAGCATTCTCTTTCTGAAGACCTGGCAACCACATCACACAGCTCTGGTCATTCAGAAAGATAGCCCACATTACCCACTGCTGCTTTAATTCAATTTACCACGCCTCAGCGACAGCGATTATTTTCCTTTCTCTCTGTGACGAGGCTCGAGCACTGAAACTGCGCGCGTGTTGGTGTGTGTGCTACGACGCAGCGAAGAGCGGCCAAGGAGCTGAAGGTTTTTTGGCGATGCTCTCTCCCAACATTCTGCCCAACTCAAGGTTCTGTGAAGAATGTTCCAGAACAATTAATGAATGGAATATTTACATTGAAATGGTTAGGGAGAGGAGATTAGAAGGATACGGTTCCAAAAACGACACATGGACACACAGCTAATACAAAGACAATTTAGTCCAATTGTTGTATTTGATTCCAACATTTGGGTTATGTTGAGTTGTGGTAGGTCTACCAACTATTGCCACATTTACGGTGCGTTGTCTGCCAAACCACGAGGAATGGAGGGAAAGCGAGAGAGACAAGAGAGAGGGATTAAGAGAGAGAGCAAGAGAGAATGTGGCTTCACTCATAGAGTAAGAGAAATGAGGTGGTTCAATCGTCTTTGACCATCCTCCTCCGGACTAGCCAGAGAATGTGTGCTTTCAGCTGCACCCCCCTTCCAACAGTGGGACCAAGAGGAGAAACGTGAGACATCGGTACTCACATGAAAGAAATACAATGTTTACTATAGAATAGTACAGTACTTACGATAGAATTCCGTAGTAAACTGTTGTATATTGTAGAATACTTTACTGTAGTATCCATCAATAATGTGTAGTACTTACTTTGGGCGCAGTGGTTTAAGGCACTGTGCTAGAGGAGTCACTACAGACACACCTGGTTCAAATCCAGGCTGTATCACAACCGGCCGTGATTGGGAGTCCCATTGAGTGGCACACAATTGGCCCAGCGTCGTCCGGGTTTGGCCGGTGTAGGCCGTCATTGTAAATAAGAATTTGTTCTTAACTGACTCGCCTAGTTAAATAAATAAAACTTCAGAAGTGTACTGTAGAATACTACAGTAAATACTACAGTATTGTCCGCAAAAACACTGCAGTCCGCAAAACGACAACTTTTTTTTTTAACGATAGTAAATACTACAGTATTTCATTTGCATATACCCTTCACATTCCCCTCCCCCATATACCAATTTGTGAGAAGCCTACATGACAAGTATAGATCATACAGTCCCTTCAGAAAGTATTCACAGAAGTGAATTATGGCAATGTTGCATGCAGGTGGAGTTTGGGAAAATGGCGGAAGCGGATGTTCGAACCAGATGGCGCGTTGAGTGGAGAGGAGTGAGAAGAATTAGGTTACAGTGGCGTTTGCAAAAGGAAATAAGAGAAGTGAAGTGGTTGTGGAAACTAGTAAATCCAAGCCTCGATCTGATTCTTCTCGGTTGGGAATATGGATTTTGGATCCATGTTGTTAACTGGGAGAACCGTTGGAAGTCTCTATTAAAATTGTGGATGCGTTGGATGAGAATAATGACAAGTGGCCTTCTTTAGTTTTTTGGGGGTGTTTTTCTATGGAACAGAAGGTGTTGTGCTTTGTGCCTCAAGACGATGTCAGATTGGAATGTGGTGTGTGTGGATCTTTCAAGCAGGGCGCCTATCAAGGGTCTTATCTCTGAGGTGGCGCTAGAAGTAAATGCAAAAGGATATGCGTGAAGAATCGGATCAAGTGGTTGGTGCACAACGACTGACCCGTATGGTAGATGGGAGTGCGGATTGTTTTTTGATGAAGAGTCTCTCCCTTCTCACGTGTATCTGGGCTATATGAGATTACCTGTGAGAGCCTTCGTGCCCAAACCCATGCAGTGTGATGAATGTAAATGATTTGGTCATGTGTCAAGTGTACGTACACTGGAGGAGTGTTATATGGAAGGTGAACATAAATGTTTCAATTGTGGTGGTGAACATGCTCCCGAATTTCTGAAGTGCTCTGTTAGGGTGAAGGAGACGGGAGTGGAAAGAATGAGGCCTGTCCAGAATGTCTCCTATCTGAAGGTGTTGAGAAGAGTGGAAGAAAGGTGTGAAGTTGAAGAAGTAATGATACTGTAGTAGGAGCACAGACACAAGATGATGTTCCATGTCAACAGAGGGATCATGACATGTTGCATGTTAAGAAGGTGGATTTTGTAGCGTTTATTACTTTGGCACAGCGCAAACGGAGTGGAAATCAGAGAAAATAGGCATCATCGTCAGTTTTCTGAGCGTTTTCTGGGACTATGGGATAATTCTGCAGAGGCATTATCCTCTGTCCTCACGGAATCCTCACAGTTTTTATGTCGGGTCCCCCGCCCCTCTTCCTGCAATGGAATATGTCTTGTTTCAATACCTCATAGAGTAGGTGGTAATACACCAATAGGTGTAGTCGGCCATAAAACTTTAAAGAAGATGAAATTAGTCACACTCCTTGACTTTTTCCACATTTTATTGTGTTATGAAGTGGTATTAAAATTGATTTGTCATGTTTTGTCAATGATCTACACAAACTTCTCTGTGATGCGAAAGCGGAAGAAAAGCAATGAAAAGGAGAGGCATTTCAACGTCAAATATATATATATATTTTAATCAAAATGCGTTTTTTTCTGGAACATTTTTACTTTCATGTGCTTTAAGTGGGGCGGTAGTGTAGCCTAGTGAGCTGTTGGAGTAGTAACCGAAAGGTTGCAAGATCAAATCCCCGAGCTGACAAGGTACAAATATGTCGTTCTTCCCCTGAACAAGGCAGTTAAACCACTGTTCCTAGGCTGCCATTGAAAATAAGAATTTGTTTTTAACTGACTTGCCTAGTAAACCAAACAAACATGTATGACATCTGTAAATATGAATGAAAATTTTAAATGGCATGCCGAGAGATGAGATCGGATTGGTCTGCCGTGTGGCATGCTTCTGTCTATAACATGAGCTTCTCAGTATGTGTAGATAATCCTTTCTACCGTTGCTTTTTAAACAATTAAGATATCATGAAGAAATGAAAAAGTTTTGCTACAGCTCTCAACAGTGCTGCCCTGAAGTTAATAGCGCTATCGACAAAGATCAGTGGGAAAAAGTTGTGATGGACTACTTTCTGGAGGATAAATCATGCCATGTGGACTCTTTCTGACTCTGAGGAAATCATTGTAAATAACAATTTGTTCTCAACTGACTTCCCTAGTTAAATAAAGGTTCAATAAAAAAATATATTATGTAACCTTGTTGGTTAGCTTTAGCTACCTGCAGATTCAAGCGTGGAAGTATTACCATGTTCAAAACAACTGGGAACTCAGAAAAATACGAAGTCAAATCATGACGTCGGTGATCTTCAGGTTGAAAGGTCAGAGCTCTAGAACGAAACCCAGAGTTTCCGAGTTGGAATTCTGAATTGGATGACCATTCAAATTGATTTTTCCCAGTCTGAGATTTCCGAGTCCCCAGTTGTTTTCAACGCAGCATTAGAGTTGAGATTATGGTTCATTGTTTATCTAGCTAGCTACATGTCTAAACAAAAGACTCCACTATGAGTGTAACCATTTCACTGTACCGTTTACACCTTCTGTATCCTGGGCATGTGACAAATAAACTTTGATTCTATTTGATATAGTGTGTGTTTACCAGAGACGGTAATGTGAAGAACAACATGACCTGCACCAAAATCAGATTAGGATATAGGCCAAGGACTAGAAGTTTATTTTTGCTACTACTTTCACCACTTTTAGTCTTGAAAATCTTTGGTTGTATACTACACTGTGAATCCTTACAGAGATGGGTGGGGCTAAGGCTTTAGAGGGTGTGAACAATGCTGAATGGGTGTTGACAAAGAAGAGCTCTCCAGTAGGTGTAACAAATCATTTACCGACCATTTTCTCAAAAGTTGGGTTACAAGGTTATCAAAGCAGGATTACTTTTCTTTTTTTTTAACTAGGCAAGTCAGTTAAGAACAAATTCTTATTGATAATGATGGCCTACCCCAGCCAATTGTACACCACCCTATGAGACTCCCAATCACTGACAGATGTGATACAGCCTGGATTTGAACCAGGGACTGTAGTAATACCTCTTGCACTGAGATGCAGTGCCTTAAACCACTGCACCACTTGGGAATATTTTCCCATTGTTCCTCAACAGCAGTGTATGATATACCATTTTCGAGTCTCTACTTTTATCCAATGTACAAAACACCATTTCGAAACACCACTGAATCCAGGTGGTGGGTCACAATCCATTTTAAATCCAGGCTGTAACACAACAAAATGTGGAAAAAGTCAAGGGGTGTGAATACTTTCTGAAGGCACAGTATATTGTGTTCCCTACATGTTATAGATAAGAGCAGAAACACTGAACTATCCGTTCAGACCGTAGTCCTACCTAAATACAGGTCATGAAAAATGTTTCCTCAAGGAGAATAAAACAAAAACACTATAGTAAATACTACAGTAATTTACTGCAGTGAATAAAACAGTAAAGTCCGCAAAAACACTACAGTGAATACTATTGTAGTTATACCACAGTATAGTATTTTTCTACAATCCACAGAGGGTGGGTCCAGGATCTTTCTGGTTGTGACAAGAAGAAGTTACCAGCAATTGCACTCGCCAACCAATCCGAGTTGGCAGCACAACCAATAATTGAACAATGAGAACAGAGCTATGGAATTGGCCCGAAACTAGAAGAGGAGCGTCTCTCCTCTTCGTCTCTACCGTGAAGATTTCATTCAACAGTAAAGTTTTAAAACTTCGCAACTTGTGTTATCTTTTTCTGAAATCAGAAGTTTTGCTGTCTGCTGTTTTTTGACTGGAATATCTAACACTAGCAGGTAAGATCAGTGTATTAGGCTACATACAGTTGGCTAACCATTTAAGCTAGCTAGCTAGGTAGCTACAGTATTTACAGTAACAGTAGCTAGCTGTGTGTTTTGACAGGTTGTCAAAATAGTTTGTCCCATCATCACCCAAAAAAAGTCTAATGTCAGCCCCAATATTTCCATACTAGGCTGAAATCATAAATTGTGATTTTAAAGTAGCTCTATGTTTTGTCACACCCAGCTATCCAAAGTTAGTTACTTTGAAACTACTAACAAACGTTACTGTAGCTAGCTAATAGCTAGCCTTTGATATTGAATAAACTTGAACTTGCTTACGTGTGTGTGGGTGGGTGTGTGTGTGTTCTTATGTGCTGAGCAACTTTAGAAGTTCGGTAAAGGCTAGACAATATTAATTGAATGTTCCATCTATACATCCAATCTGCTCACTGTGACAAAATTGTAGATCTTAAACTAATCATTACAAACTTTCCCCCTCATTTCCATAACAGACATGGAGCTGCCCAGCTTCAATGAGTTGCTAGATGGGTGCCTTGTACTAGCATTTGTTCTTAAACTGACTTGCCTAGATAAATGACAAAATGAACCATTGAGAGAAAATGTCCCCTGAACTCTTGGTTGTGCAACCTCAACTGATGAGCGATATCCTCGGCCCAATGGATAACGCATCTGACTACGCATCAGAAAATCTAGGTTTGACAACTGGCTGGCTCGTTACCTTTAAATCATTATTGTTGTGGGATAAATTAAGTTGTTATTGAATTTAAGTGAAAAAGAAAATAACCTGTTATCCAACAGACTGTAAATCTTCTCTGCCCACATCAAATAAGGAGACCTGAACCGATCTACAGTACAGTAAGCCCTGATCTGGTCTGATCTGATCTGATCTGCTCTGATCTGATCTGGTCTCACTGTTTATGTAGGCCTACTCTAGGTGTTACAAGACGTATTTTTGAAACTTGAAACTTTTATTTCTCAAAAATGTTTCTCAAAAATGTCCACTCTTGAAAGGTAATGTAGATTTTTGTCTAGCTATTACAGGTAGTCTGTCAGTCAAATAACTAGAAATAGAAGAGACTCTTCCAGAACATACCAGAGCAGAGTGTTATGTACTGTTACTGTATGGACTGCTAATGTAATCTAACTCCAAGGGCATTGCTCCCCTCTCTGTGACGTGGCTCTCTGCTTGTGTAGCTGGCAGACACACTGGAGAGGTGGACTAGAGGGGGACTAGGAAGAGAGGTAGAAGCAGGGTGGGTAAAGTCCCCAAGCCCTGTCCTGGACTGGATAACCTAGAGAGGGCCAGGTACCAGACTAGAGGCAGCCTACTCTGTCCCCGAAGAGTGCCTCGTTTGGGGGACAAATTGGGAGATATTGGCAGGTAGTCTGGACGGTGGAGGGTAGACGGTAGGCTTGGGCAGTAGTCCCAGGGAAGTCCCCTCAGTGCAGTCACATAAAGTTTGGCTGAGTGTGGCTCCTAAAGTTTTGCTGGCTGATATTATCAACCCTTTCCTGCCCGTGTTACAGCAGAGCTGTATAATATAACAATATATAGTATATGCCATTTAGCAGGCACTTTTATCCAAAGTAACTAAAGGCATATGCATACATACACATAGGATCGGTTTGATCCTAGCAGAACTCAGCTAGGCGACGTGAACGTCTCTGCTTGGGTACTTCCTTAAAATACCTTTGCTTGCAAAACAAGAAAAAAGCGGCAATATTACTGTTTGTCCTTCTTGAGACGCCATAGCAACAAGTACACTCCCTCAAAGTAGTCCGAATTAATTTAAGATAACTCAAGAAATCTGTAATAAATCTTGACGTTTTTGACAAGTTCTTAGTCACACAATTTGACATGTAACTAAGATGTTTGGTGCTGTATGTCTCAAGTGAAAACACTTAATTGAAGAATCCCTAGTGTTGACCAATCACCAACAAAGGGGCGTAGACTTCGGCAATTGAACGTCAACAAGCCTCAAGAAAAACATTTGTGTGCTCGAACAACAGAGAAAACCTTGCAGAACGTGGTGAACACCAAAACTGAAAAAAACGTCCCAAAATATAATTATAAGCATTCATTCAAACCGCACTTTCGTGCATTTTGCCAGCAGCTCTTCGCAAGCACAGCGCTGTTTATGACTTCAAGCCTATCAACTCCCGAGATTAGGCTGGTGTAATCGATGTGAAATGGCTAGCTAGTTTCCGCGGTGCGCGCTAATAGCGTTTCAAACATCACTCGCTCTGAGACTTGGAGTAGTTATTCCATTTGCTCTGCATGGGTAACACTGCTTCGAGGGTGGCTGTTGTCGTTGTGTTCCTGGTTTGAGTCCAGGTAGGAGCGAGGAGAGGGATGGAAGCTATACTGTTACACTGGCAATACTAAAGTGCCTATAAGAACATCCAATAGTCAAAGGTTAATGAAATACAAATGGTATAGAGAGAAATAGTCCTATAATTCCTATAATAACTACAACCTAAAACTTCTTACCTGTGAATATTGAAGACTCATGTTAAAAGGAACCACCAGCTTTCATATGTTCTCATGTTCTGAGCAAGGAACTTAAACGTTAGCTTTCTTACATGGCACATATTGCACTTTTACTTTCTTCTCCAACACTTTATTTTTGCATTATTTAAACCAAATTGAACTTGTTTCATTATTTATTTGAGGCTAAATTGATTTAGCTGATTTAGCTGAATGAACAATACTGATGTTCATTCAGTATTGTTGTAATTGTCATTATTACAAATATAGATTTTTTTTTATTTTAAATCGGCCGATTAATCGGTATTGGCTTTTTTTGGTCCTCCAATAATCGGTATCGGTGTTGAAAAATCATAATCGGTCGACCTCTAGTCTAAAGTTAAAATGGCCAAATCACTTCCCCAGAAAATCTCTGCTGGGGAAACAAAGAGAGGAGAAGCAGGGCGAGTGAAGGATAGAGAAGCAGTAAATAACAAAACGCCAAGCTATCCGTCCACTCGGGTTATTTCTCCAAACGGATTTGACACACTCAATCTATCCACCTCCATAATAACCCATGTCTGCCGGTGCTGGACCACTGCTGTGCCGGTGCTGGACCACTGCTGCACCGGTGCTGGGCCGGATTAGGCTGCAGGGTTTATGCATGCCCTAACACTGTCATTATCCTTCGAAGCGGCTTCAACGGTTATTCCGATGCCAGGCATCGGAATAACCGTTTCCAACCATTTCCAAGCTGATTTATGACAACAGTGTTGCGTTACGGTCCTACAGTCCATTGGAGGGTGATTGTGTTACAGTGTTTCTCCCACCAGCTCAAAACGTCTCACGATAAACAGGAGTGACACGCTGCCCGCTGGTGCCCATTCATGGACAGCTAATCACATTATGATGGGGGCCGTGCTGTCAAAATACGACTATTAGTGAGGGAAGAAACACAACATTATGAATCGTCCCGGGTAATGGGCCCCAGTGAAAATGTGGAACAGAATTGAGACACAGACACGGGCCTCTGGGAAACAGAAACCTGCGCCGAGGATAGAAGGAGGAAGCGGAAGCGGGAGAGATGGATACAGGGAGAGAGCGAGGGAGCGAGAGGGGAAAAGAAAGAGCAAGGAAAAACAAAGAGAAAGAGCGAAGGAAAGAGAAAAATAAATTCGACCCTGCAAGAGAGAGGAGTGAGAGACTGGAGGTATCAAGTCAACCTTCTGGCAGTTTACGGCACACTTTCACTTCACACAGGTAGCTGGAGAGGCTTGTAGAGGACTGGAGCTCGTAAACGCAGTAAGCAGCTCTTTATTTTCACACCAGTCGTGACTTTTACAAGCTGTGGGTGTGTGGCCGGGGCAGGGCAGGAACAGTAACAGGGCTGTACATGCCCACTCTCTCTCACACACACACTCATTACTGTACAGTACAGTATAGTATTGCCTGCTGCTCTCACAAACTCTTTGGTATTCACATTCCATACCTAAAAGGCTGGGATAGTTTGACACATTTACACTTCATTACACTTGTCATTTAGCAGATGCCCTTGACATGTCCAGATGGCGCTTACTAAATAGTCACGACGAGCAAACAGCTGAGTTTGGATCCTATTTTCAAAAAAATGCCAAAGGCATGCCAATAACTTTGCTTAAGGAAACAGGAAGAGAGCCATTGGCAGGAGAGAGATACAGGTTGGGTAAGGTTGGTTTGGCTGGTGGCATGGTGGTCTGAAAGCAGGACCGGCATGGACCACACATGAAGCTGTGGACCTGGACCAAGAGACGGGGAGGGAGGGTAGTGTCCTCACCTCTACCCTTTCCCTCCCCGCTTCTATCCTCTCCCACTACCCACTACAGGCAAGAGACGGGGAGAGAGGGGGAAGGGGGGGGTAGTGTCCTCACCTCTACCCTTTCCCTCCCCGCTTCTATCCTCTCCCACTACCCACTACAGGCAAGAGACGGGGAGGGAGGGGGAAGGGGGGGGGGGGGGTAGTGTCCTCACCTCTACCCTTTCCCTCCCCGCTTCTATCCTCTCCCACTACCCACTTCCTCCTTCCAATCCCTCCATATTCTCTGTCCTGCCTCACTCCGTACCTAAAACACAACTGCCCAATCACAATACTCTGCCCATAACGTAACCTACACAGATCTCTACAATCAAATCGCTGAATGAAAGGATCATAGAACTACAGTTGGTGTCTAACATGAACCCCTCCCCCTTTTTACAGGGACACGCTTTGGTAATTAACAGGCATCCACAAGCTCTACGAATGCTGCTTTGGAGGGGCGCTGCTATGTGTGTGTGTGTGTGTGTGTGTGTGTGTGTGTGTATGTGTGTGTGTGTGTGTCAGTGGAGGCTGATGAGGGGAGGACGGCTCATGATAATGGCCCAGGAACAGAGCCGATGGAATGGCATCAGACACCTGGAAACCATGTTGTTTTGATACCATTCTGCTGATTTCTGCACCAGTCATTACCAACGAGCCCGTTCTCCCCAATTAAGGTGTCACCAACCTCCCGAGGTGTTTGTATGTGTGGTAATGAGGCTACAGTGCATTGTGGGGTAGGAGTTGGTGAAGCGTGTCAGGGTGGGGTGAGGGGGATAAGTGGTTCTAGCGTATTAAGCTGGTGGATGACCAAGGTGAAAGTGCAAGCACATGAGAGGGGTGGTGTGGGCCCATGGGGATGGTATGAGAGGGTGTTCCTGTGTTGGCTCAGGGCTGGGGGAGAGGGTTTATAATGCTGCGAAACGTCGGGGTTTTGAGGGTGTGAATTGGCAGAGGGTTGGGGTGAGGACTGGGGTGAGGATGCACGGGGTAAGGTGGTGCTGATGATACGTCAAGGGTTGTGGGGGGTGAGGGTGCACTAGCTAGGTGGGGTTGGACTATGGGTTAATGGGGGTGGACTATGGGTTATGGGGAGTGAGTGAGTTGGCTAATGGCTGAGGGCTCTGCCTGTCTGCTTGCCCTCATTGTGCTGACTTAGTATTACTCACTCCAGCTTGGCCCATAATCACAGGCTCCACACTCTGGAGGGATGGAAGACGAAGCAAGAAAAGGAGAGAAAAGAAAGGGTAGATGAGGGAATGGAGAGGGAGTTATGTGGAATAAAGGGAATTTAAAGTGGAAGATGCCCTGGGGTGAACCAGAGGCCTATAAATCTCTAGATGGAGAAGTGGGTGCAGAGTCAAACATGATATGTTAACAGCTGTAAACTCACCCCCCTCCTCACCCCTCGTTTCTGCACGTCCCACCCTGCAGCCTCAGGGCAGCTGCTTTCTGATTGGCACCTGGCTAATTTGGGTGAGCTCCCTATCTCTCAATCTCTCTCTCTCTCTCTCTCTCTGTGTGTCTGTGTCTGTCTGTCTGTCTCTGTGTGTGTGTGTGTGTGTGTGTGTGTGTGTGTCTGTGTGTGTCTTGCATCTTGCTCTCCCCACCCCATCTCACCACATGTCCTCTATGACAGCTCCTCAGTGGGATGGTGACTACTCTTTATGATAGGATGGTGAATACACTTTACAGGGCATAGTGCCGAATACTCTTCATAGGCGAAACTTGTGCGTGAACTTCGAGCTTGCTAGCACCTGATTATGAAAAGTGGAAGAAGGGAACCATTATTTCAGAGTTAAAAACCAATTGCTGAATCCACACAGAATATATGATCACAAAAGAAAACTCCCAGAGTGAAACGTTGCCACGTTACTCATTATCAGACTGACACCAAACATGTGACTAGCCCATAATATCCCCCTGGCGGCCATGGCAACCCAGTGCTGACAAAGGAAGGCGAATCAGGGAGGTGCTAACTGCGTGGTCGGCTACATCTGGCCAGTCCCTGCTACTGATATTGATTAGTGTGGCAGGAGGACATCACAAGGGCTTTGGTGGATTCCACAGTTCTTATCTACCTTATCGAAGTCTTCATTAACTCGAGGGCTACGGCTGTGTTCTGTCTACACAATTTTTAGTCTGGAAGTCCATCGCTCCCTTGCCTGTCTCTCTCTCACATGAGAGGGAAACGTTGTTAACCCCAGTAAAGAGACAGCAATGCAAAATATTTCACAAGCCAGCCAGGAGTTGAGCCAGCCAGGAGTCAAGCCAGCCAGCCACAAGCCAGCCAGGAGCCTAGAATATTCTTACCTGTAGCCAGACACGTTATTCATTGCGCCACCGGCCCACTGTGGAGATGAACAATGGACTTTTGCTGTTGCTCCCATTGTGACTGAAAGCACATTGCCCTCTGGCTAGTGGAGAGGAGGGGAGGACTTCCAAACTCAACTGACACACACACATTGTTGTTTACTCCATGAGTGAAACAACATTATCCCCCTGCCTGTCTCTCTCTTCCTCCTTCCCAGTCTCTGGGTCCCACTCATTACCTCCCTCCCTGATGAAAACCTCACAAGACCTGACGGCAAATTCCTGCTTGCTTTACAACCCTCTCGCCTAGTAGGTGATTACCCAGCTGGCTTAAATAAAGCCTCTGTCATTTTGAACCTTTCTCCTCTCCTCACCACTCCACTCCTCTCCTCTCCTCCCCACCCCTCACCACTCCTCCCCACTCCACTCCTCTCCTCACCACTCCTCTCCTCACCTCACCTCACCACTCCTCCCCACTCCACTCCTCCCCACTCCACTCCTCTCCTCCCCACTCCTCTCCTCACCACTCCTCTCCTCACCACTCCTCTCCTCACCACTCCTCCCCACTCCACTCCTCGCCGCCCCACTCCTCGCCGCCCCACTCCTCGCCGCCCCACTCCTCTCCTCCCCACCTCTCCTCCCCACTCCACTCCATTCCTCTCCTCACCACTCCACTCCTCCCCACTCCACTCCTCTCCACTCCACTCCTCCCCACTCCTCACCTCACCACTCCTCCCCACTCCACTCCTCCCCACTCCTCCCCACTCCACTCCTCTCCTCTCCTCCCCACCCCTCCCCACTCCACTCCTCTCCTCCCCACTCCTCTCCTCCCCACTCCTCTCCTCCCCACTCCTCACCACTCCTCCCCACTCCACTCCTCCCCACTCCTCGCCGCCCCACTCCTCGCCGCCCCACTCCTCGCCACTCCACTCCTCTCCTCCCCACCTCTCCTCCCCACTCCACTCCATTCCTCTCCTCACCACTCCACTCCTCTACACCCCCACCCCACTGTTTGTCTGTGCACAAGCCCAACATTGGAGAGCTTAAACACTCTGACACACTGACGCACACTCTTGGAAAAGCAACTTATTATTCATCGCTAGCTTAAGTTCTTTCTAGCAAAAAAATGTCACAGCCGTTGTTTAATCATAGTACAAAAACTACTTACAAACTATTCAGAGTGGTATTCTACATCTGGAGGAAAACATCATTTAAGCACTGTTACTCTCTATAGAGACAGAATGGACTTGCTAGCTCCCCAATCACCAGAGCTGGAGAGAACTAGGGCTGCTTCCCAATTAGCACCCTATCCCCTATATAGTGCACTACATTTGTCCTATGGGCCCAGGCCAAAAGTAATGCACTAAATAGTGAAATAGGGTGCCATTTGAGATGGGCCACAGCCCAACAAAAACACGACAGCAGATGTAGATGTATTACATCAAATTCTTCTCTAATGAATTACCTTAACCTCAACTGCATCTAATGAATCGTCAAGTTGGAATGTCTCATACTGCCTGTGCACCGCGACAGTGACGCAACCAAGACCCAAACACATAGGACAAAAATCACAGTCAATACTAAAAACAGGGAATTTCTATGTACTGCACATATAGGAGTTTCTGTAGGTGTGGATGTGGTTTAGCTTGAAATTGTCTCTTTCAACTGAGTACAAACCAGAGGTCGACCCATTAAATCGGCATGGCCAATTAATTAGGGCCATTTTCAAGTTTTCATAACAAATCGGTAATCAGCATTTTGGGAAGCTGATATTGGCCGATTACATTGCACTCCACGAGGAGACTGTGTGGCAGGCTGACCACCTGTTACGCGAGCGCAGCAAGGAGACAAGGTAAATTGCTAGCTAGCATTAAACTTATCTTATAAAAAACAATCAATCTTAACATAATCACTAGCTAACTACACATGGTTGATGATATTACTAGTTTAACTAGCTTGTCCTGCGTAGCATATAATCAGTGTGGTGCCTGTTCATTTATCATCGAATCACAGCCTACTTTGCCAAAACGGGTGATGATTTAACAAAAGCACATTCGCGAAAAAAGCACTGTTGTTGCACCAATGTACCTAACCATAAACATCAATGCCTTTCTTAAAATCAATACACAGAAGTATATAATTTTAAACCTGCATATTTAGTTACAAGAAATTAATGTTAGCAGGCAATATTAACTAGGGAAATTGTGTCACTTCTCTTGCGTTCATTGCACGCAGAGTCAGGGTATATGCAACAGTTTGAGCCGCCTGGCTCGTTGCGAACTAATTTACCAGAATTGTACATAATTATGACATAAAATTGAAGGTTGTGCAATGTCACAGCAATATTCAGACTTAGGGTTGCCGCCCGTTTGATAAAATACCGAATGGTTCTGTATTTCACTGAAAGAATAAACGTTTGGTTTTCAAAATGATAGTTTCCGGATTTTACCATATTAATGACCAATGGCTCGTATTTCTGTGTTTTTATATTATAATTAAGTCTATGATTTGATAGAGCAGTCTTACTGAGCGGTGGTAGGCAGCAGCAGCAGGCTCGTAAGCATTCATTCAAGCATTCTTTGCAATGCTTGCTGTACAGCGCTGAGATTACGCTGAGACTCCTGAGATTAGGCTGGCAATACTAAAGTGCCTATTAGAACATCCAATAGTCAAAGGTATATGAAATACAAATGGTATAGAAAGAAATAGTCAACGCGTCATAATTCTTATAATAACTACAACCTAAAACTTCTTAACTGGGAATACTGGGAATAATGAACCACCAGCTTTCATATGTTCTCATGTTCTGAGCAAGGAACTTAAACGTTAGCTTTTAAACATGGCACATATTCCACTTCTACTTTCTTCTCCAACACTGTGTTTTTGCATAATTTAAACCAAATTGAGCACGTTTCATGATTTATTTGAGACTAAATAGATGTTTATTTCTGTATTATATTAAGTTAAAATAAAAGTGTTCATTGTTCATTCAGTATTGTTGTAATTGTCATTTTTATATATATATAAAAAAAATCTGCAGATGAATCGGTATCGGCATAATTGGTCGACCTCTAGTACACAGAACATTTACTCCACCAACATTTACCTCAGTCTTCCTCTTACAGGCTAATTCAAGGACCCTGATAGAAGTCTGAGCATGCCCCCCTAGTTCATAATATGATCATGTATCAGTGTCATATGAGGTAAGACCCGGGAGACCTGGGAGTCTAGTCTGCTATCAGGCCTATTAACAACACACACACACACACACACACACACACACACACACACACACACACACACACACACACACCCCTGTAATCAGTCAAACAGAACAGGACAGAGTGGGATAACCAAACCACATTACCATCATACTGCCACCTGATCCACAACAGAGACGCCTGCTCGCCCACAGTGCGTCAACTGATACGCAATCACATGTACTCCAGCCCTAACCACTCTCAGGGCAGTCTCTATGGGATAGAAACACACAGACACACACACATGCACGCACACAACGACACAAGAACAGGAGAGGTCCTCCCACTCAAAAGAAAGCCAATGCAAATACTGTACACTGCACTGAATATGAAGAAAGAGGTTTCGTACAACAGAAGGGTGAAAACAGGGTTAAGGCTGCTTCAATCCAGGCTGCTTCAAGCCAGGGCTGACCTGAGAGCATCTAGCGTTGACAAATCTAGTTTTTCATATCCAGAGATCCATCTATGATGATCTCTCATTGGACCCCAGCCCATCATGCAGATGATGAGGACATTGACAGAGATACATAGAGTCCATTGTGATGAGCTAAGCCCTCTGTTTGTGAAGGACTATCTGTCTGCTGTACACACACACACACACACACACACACACACACACTGACCTTGGCAGGCTAACCGTCTCCTCCTATTGTTCCAGAAGACATCAAGCCAATAAAAACAGAACATCTTCCCTTCAGACTGACCTGAGAAATGGTTGCTTCGCATGCATCTACCCACACAGAGGTGCAATGCGTGAGATGAAGTTACAAGACAAGCGCAGTGTAGTTAAAGGGTTTCATTTGAATGATAGGAAGAATAATTCATAAAGTGTTTCAGAGTGGGAGTGCTGACCTAGGATCAGGTACAAATACGGTACATCGTATTTGTTGTGACCTTAAAAGCAAAATTGATCCTACTGTAGCACTCCTACTTTGAGATGCTTTGTCTATATATGCAGGCCCCGGAGTTTGCCTGGTGTCCAAACTGAATTCAACCTACTAAATTGCAAATTTGTTGCACTTCACGTATAGTGAAACCCAGCATGAATTCAGTTTGTACACCCTGGAGTATCCCAGGCAACAATAGCATGTCCCAGCAGGTCAGGTTAGTGAACAACACGTTACGTTACAGTTTGAGATGGCACACAGGGGAACACAAAAGAGACCATTGAGCCCAGGTATGTCAATGGTCTGCAATAAAGAGACGCTGGAGCTAGCTGAAAGGCTTCATAAAAAACATGACATCCGATATCTGCTAATAAAATAGCTCACTGCATCCAGCGGGCAGGCGGGACATTTTTGACATTTCTAATGAGTCACCCTGGGCAAGCACAGATGGGTGTAGAGGAGGAGGAAGGCTGGTGATACAAGGAGACCCTTTCCCTCGACTACGCCTTACCCCCGAAACCGCTGCACCATGTGAAGACCATGTGACGACAAACTCTGGCCTGTGCTGTGCGAAATCAACCTCTACACACACACACCTCATTTAACATTGGAACTACAGCGCACTGTCGCGAGGGGGGATCAAGAGTCATACGTGTGCAGGCACACACGCGCGCGCAATCACACAGGCACTCACACACACTGAAAATCAGGCAGTCTCCCTCTAACCACAGTCACCTCAGATTGTTATGGAAAAATATGCAGTTATGTAGCTGAAAGGAAAATATATTAAAAGGAAATTAAATTCTTCAGTTCAGCAGCACGTCTGATGCTTGCTTGCGTTAGGTTAGGGCGTACCACTTCAAACAGCAACAGGGGGTGGAGGGTTATCGTGTGCCACACTATGTTTACCAGAAAACCCCCCCTCTGGGAGAGGTCAGACCCCTCTCCAGAGCTCCAGTTTAATTGCTCTCAGATTATTCTCTCTCTAAAACAGGAATCAATTGCGTGATGCTGGACCGGGCCTTTCTCTGCTGCTTAGAGGGTTGCCGCTACATTGGCTTTGTTCTGCTTCTCCACTTTGTTCTCTGCGCCAAGTCTGACGAAAGAAATACAACAACTAAGCAACATGGCCCATAATCTAATAAGAAGATGGTCATGGCCAAGAGCAGTCATCATCCACCGTCCATTTGATCAGTCTCTGGTGGCCAAAGGTTTAGAACATCACCAAGCCATGTCTCCTCTGGGCTATTGATAAAACTCACACATTCAACTGAGTTGACAGCAGGGTTGGGGTCAATTCCAATGCAATTTCTAATTCCAAATTGGCTTTGTCGCAGTCTTCCCCCCCAAAAAAATTGTGAATTGAATTGGAATTGTAAAAGAAAATCTTCCCTGGAATTGAATTGTAATTTAGACTGTCTGAATATGATTTTAATTGGAATTGAAGAAAACCATCCTTGGAATAGAACTGGAATTTGAAAATAAAAACATGGAACTGGGATTTAGATTTTTGTTTTAACTTGAATTGTATTATATTTATGCAAATTCCAGTTACTGGAGTTAATGCATTGAGCGTTGAAAGAAAAATGTCCAGATAGATTATTTTGTTCTAATTAAAGTGATAGTTCACCCAAATTACATATTGGTTTCCTTAACCTTAAGCAGTCCATGAACTATGGCATTGCCACTTTGTAATTTGGGTGAACTTTCCTTTAAGGATTCCTTTAATATGGAGGCAAAATTCTTTACTCATTTACTCTGTATTGCTTTATACTTACACATTTGCCATTTAGCAGATCATTTTGTCCAAAGTGATTTACAGTCATGCACACAATTTTCATTTACATAAAGGCAGTCCCAAGTATCAAACCCACTATACTGACATGGCAAGAGTCATGCCCTCCTACCAACTGAGCCACAAGGACCACAACATGTTGTATTGCTTACTTTTAGCCTCCCCAAAATACGTTTTAAGTGGTGTCAGGGGGCTGATTAACATGTTTCCCAGCATGCCGTTTTGCAGGTCCATTTTTCTACTTCTTTGTTTCTATGTCTGTGTTTTTGGATGTATATTGATTGTTATTTATATTATGTAGCACAAAGATAAAAAAAAAAAAAACATACTTTATTTTTATTTTTACATCTACTCTAAACTGTTAGTGGTTGGATTTATTGCACCTGTTATTGAGATGGTGGAGTCAGTTCATATGGTTTAGGGCAGGTTGTCTCCTCCACTTTATGGTCTCTAGTTTACAATCAGTATTCATGTGAAAGGTGGGTGATAAACTACTCCTAATGTTGCAAATCCACTATTTGGCTGGATTTCAAAGGGAGTTAAACAGCACCATTGCTGAATAAAATGGCCTGTGTGGTGTGCAAGTCAAATACATAGTTTTGCAGAGCTAGGACGTAAACAGGCAAGCAATGTGTACATTCTAGAATTTGAACACAATTACAATGACTTATTTTATGTAGCCATGCAAGTGAATGCAATGATTAAGTGTCTGTCATTAACAAACATAGTCATGGTGGTAATTCCAACATTCACTCTAAAAGCAAATGTAGGCTAATATCTGCATATATCCCAGAGTGCCTGTTAGTGAACGTTGGAATTTCCACCCATTACTGTGTTTGCTAGTGACAGAGATATGGTGTTACATTCACTTCTTACAATCCTTTTTGCCTTCACCAAACGAGTGCCTAGATGAATAGATCATCCTTAAAATGTAACCCTTGACGTTACATATCACGAGGTTATATAGCAAGAGCCTAGTTTTATCCTAACACAGTGGTCTGAAACTCCTGGTTTGCAGGCCACATCAGGCAAATCACATTATGCTGACTTGCGAAGTGATATGTAATTCATGTTGGAATCTAGTGATATTACATTTGATACTCGAGCACCCGAGGCATGCCTCAAAATAGCTAAGTGGCTACGGGGTTCCGGTGCTTTCTTTGATTTAAGCTGCTTTCAAACACCTACCTCTTCTGGATTCCATACTTATACATCTAGTTGGGATTTTGTACATGTAATTACACCTGACCGGTAGTTTAGCAGGCAGAGTAGGGAACTATGGTACATTGAAAGTATGAGGTTGAAAATAGTTTAATGTGAAACCACACTTTCTGCACCGTTGTTCAAATAATTTGTTTTATTTAGTATAGTATAAGCTTCTGTCATAAGTATCCTAAATAATGCCAAAGATTCAGATTTTGATAAATAGTCAACTTGAAGGCAAAAAACGGAAGCATGATGGCAATTCAACTGATTGTAGGTTATTAAAGCCAACGACTTACCACCGCGCCACGTAGTTTTGATAAAATCAGCAGAGAAATAAATACGTATATCTGATAATTGCCCGTTGCTATTTATTGCTGACCAGAAGATGTCACTAATGTGCATTGTGAATGGATAATGAAGCTCCGAGTACTGAGCCTATTTTGGACACAATTGGCTGGAAAGCCTCAATGCTTCAGGGTAGCTTCACTTCACAAACAATTCAATAGAGTCCACATATCAAACAATTGGAACTTTTAAATCACCCACAACCTGCATTTAGCATGACTGCCAAAGCAGGGAGAATTTAACAAAGAAGACTATCTAAACAATTTAAAACTGAAACAACCAACTCAGTAATGGGTGCAACAACCTGCAATAAAGCAGGCTGGGAAATATGATAATGATGGGTGTGGTTTTGAGTGTCAGTGTTTTACTCTACACAGAGTTATAAACACTCACAAAAGCTCTGACGAAGGCCTTGAGGCCGACATGTAAAGCTTAATAAAGAGGACTGATACTAGCAAGAGCAGTGTGCTGGTTTCTTTTTTTCTCATCTCACTCTACACAGAGTAGAAATGACACAATCACACTCAACTTTGGTCAACACCAACAGGTTATTTTATAACACGGAGTGTAAATTTAACTCCTGACTTAATAAACCTCTCATAAATGTTATGGAGAGTGGAATTCCACTCTACGTTTAGTATTTTTGCTTTATTTAGACAGACACATAGCATGAAAGTTGGAGATGGGAATTTAACCCTGGTCTCCGACACATTTGCTTGTTGTTGGGAGTGTTGCCCACGAGCCTGGTCTCAGACTAGACTTAACATAGTAAATGTAAATCTGGGACACTGAAATTAGTATGATAAGTTACGTTTTGGTATGTCTACTTAAAACGTCTTTGGGATCAGTGTCCCGTCCACGTGATGGTTGAGCTAATGTAGGCTAATGCGATTAGCATGAGGTTGTAAGTAACAATAACATTTCCTAGGACATAGAGATATCTGATATTGTCAGAAAGCTTAAATTCCTGTTAATCTAACTGCACTGTCCAATTTACAGTAGCTATTACAGTGAAATAATACCATGCTACTGTTTGAGGAGAGTGCACAATTTTGAAAAATAAAAGTTATTAATAAACAAATTAGGCACATTTGGGCAGTCTTGATATTTTTTTTTAAACAAATGCAATGGTTCATTGGATCAGTCTAAAATGTTGCACATACACTGCTGCCATCTAGGGGCCAAAATATAAATTGCATCTGTGCTGGAATAATACATTCTATCTTTGTATTATCTTTTACCAGATCTATTGTGTTGTATTTTCCTACATTCCTTTAACATTTCCACAAACTTCAAAGTGTTTCCTTTCAAATGGTACCAAGAATATGCATATCCTTGGTTCAGGGCCTGAGCTACAGGCAGTAAGATTTGGGTGTGACATTTCAGGTGAACATTTAAAAAAAGTGTCAGGATCCTTAAGAAAGATGTGGGAATGTCAAAGAAACCCAAAGGTTGCTAGTTCGAATCTCATCACAGACAACTTTAGCTAATTAGCAACTTTTAATCTACTTACTTATTTTTGGCTACTTTGCACCTACTTAGCATGTTAGCTAATCCTTACCTTAACCTTGTTAGTTAACCCTAACCATAACCTTTTTAGATAACCCTTCGACTGGCCCTAACGTTAACCATAATTGCTAGCCTAGCTAACGTTAGCAGCTAGCTAACATTAGCCACCTAGGCACCTAGCTAGAATTTGTAACATATTGTACGTTTTTCTAATTTGTAACATATTGTACATTTAGCAAATTTGTAACATTAAATATGAATTGTAATTTGTAACATATCATAAGAAATAGGTGATGGATATCCACAAATTAATACATACCAAATGAATCGCTGATTTACGTACAGAATAATACGAAATGCTCTGAGACCAGGTTGCAGCCTGCCCACATGACCACAGCGCTGTAAGAGCCTCTTATTTCTATCATGAATCTTTTTTCGAACTATGTGTTAATGTTACATTAAGGGTACGTTACGTAGAGGGTTTTGTTTGAATATTAAAAATACATTTAAAATGTGTTTTAGGTGTTTTCCCAATCTCATAAAAAAGGTTTGGCGATTCCTCACAATGTGCCAAAACGATTGTGGAATAAAAATGTATAATGCAATACTGAATAACACAGTAGCCACTACCGAGTGGAATAGAGGATTTAGAATTTTCTGCATTTTTCATGCTGTTCATATTCAACAGTGTTAACTTATCTATGATATTTACTTATCGGATGGGTTATATTTCGGACAATGTTTTCCATCTTTATGATTGTAAGTTTTAATTTGAAAAGCATATTATTTTATATATTTACATGTTGAACGTTTTCAGAATTCAGGGGACATTTTGAGGTTTACCAGGAATGTTCCCTGTTAGTTTGTTAAGAGGTTTGTCCTTGAAATCTGCCACAAGTTGAGGTTGAGTTTGGCTTGAAATAAATTCATTAGGTGAGGTGTTGTGGCAGAACATTAAATAAAATAATTGCAGCGAGTACATTTTTAGTATATGATCCCTGCAGGAATTGAAGCCACAACCTTAACATTGATAAGCACTATGCTCATACCAACTGAGCCACACAGGCCCACTTCTTCCTTCTAAGTTGATATATTCCTTCTACACCACCATCAAACATCTCCCTCTTTGCTACAGTTCTGAGCTCCCCTCAAGTGTACTAACTCATCTAGGTTTTTATGTTCCCCTTTCAGTTTAGTGGAGCGTGAATGATGTCCTAGTTCAAACCGCCGAGAGCTGGTCCCTGGTCTCGGTTCAGGTACATCCTTTGACAGTCTGGGGAAGAGAGAAAAATACAAACTTGGGGGAAACGTGCAATATCTTATCAAGGGGCAATCGTTAAAGTCTACAGAGGGTCATGCACAAAAATATACAGTGTGTATACCTAAATCCTACTTAGTTTATCCTAATGTTTTACTGTAAACCAGCAAGACTAAATGAGTGGAAGGTTTTCCTGGATGTCTGAAGGATTTCCGACAGAGGACAGTGGATAGACAGGGATAAAGGATGAGTCTGACTAGGGCACGGCAGGGCAAGCCCCGAGACTACACTTCACTTGGAGAGTGTGTGTGTGTGTGTGCGTGTTATCAGAGTTACCATCACCATACACTCTGAGACAGGTCGAGACATGGGCCTGAGGAATGGCTCAGTGTCAGTATCCTATCCGGTCTCAGCACTGCCTCCATATATAGGCCACAACAGCACCAAGATACACATTGATACACATGTGCAGTATAAAACAGCACCGAAAGAGCCAGAAGGGTACAGGATAGTATAGATATTACCTGCAACACAACATGTATGAAAAGTGATGGAAATGATACGTCACCGCATGGCGTTAACAACATAGACTGTTGTGCAATTGCAGTGGGCAAGTATGTTGACCTGTGCACTGACCCTGATGAAGAGGACCCGACTGTCCCCCTCCTGTAAGAGCTGCCACCAGGCCTGACCCAACTGACACTCAGGCTGACAGACACAATTGGAGTCAACAGGCTGTTGCTGCTAACGGCAAACGACTGTCTTTTATTTACTAAAGCGTGCGTCGTTGTTTTGTTTCAAACCAGAACACTTAACTGCTTCGCTACTCCAGACAAAGTGCTACCATACATACCACTGTAGGCTATCTATGTACTGTGTGTGTGTGTGTGTGTGTGTGTGTAACTACCTCAACATCTGTTTGCAAGCAGCGAAGCAGGGCAGAGGGCACAGAGCACTTGAAAGCAGTCCTGAGGTACAATCAATTACATCCTAATTGCTAGAGAGGATCTGTTTCTCCCCATCATTTGAAGCTAAAAGGAGGAGGAAGGACCTGGCTACAGTAGGGCTGCTACTCTGTTAGATCCGGTACAGGCTGAAACCATTCAACTGGTACTGAGAGAAAGCAGGAGGGATGAAGTAAGTCAATGGCTGGAGTCTAAGTCGACCGCTGCAGAACTGCATGGCTTGTCACCACTCAAGGGTGAAAAGACGACATATTGATGACGACCACACGCCGGTCTACTCAAGACGCACGGCGGAGCGCCAGCGCAGACCTCTGCGATGTGGCGCTTGAGGAATTGTGACCGAACAGCTGATAGCGGGCGCAAGCTCATCAAAAATGCAATTGGCTGGGACAAAATAAGCACTACCGTGAGTTCTCAAGCCTAATACTATATGGATAAAGGAACAGAGGATTGAGGAACCGACCGGTATGTTGGAGTCATCTTCCTCCTTATATGGCCTGCTGGATATTGAGCCTGATGGGGCTCTCTCAGACTCTTTCCATGCCCCAGCCTACTGTTACTTCGATGTGGTTCAATGTGCCTGAGGGAAGAGGTCAACCACTTATTCTATCAGGGGGGGAATTTCGTAGCAATATAGCGTAGCGTCATCACTCTTTCCGTCGCGAGACCTGGGGACTACTGTATGTTATGACGTGTGGAACAACGCTGCCGGTCTTTTCCAAAAAGTCACACAACCAACAATCAACTGCCTAACTTACTATGCAAATACAGAGCAGACTAAACATAATACGATCACAGCCATAGCAAGAAGATCACTTGCCAATACCTCTATCTACAGTACATCCAGACCTCTCCTTAGTGAGAATGACAGATGAGTGGCGCCCAGCTCTGACAGAGACCAGAGGGGATTCCTGTGCCCTCCACCAATTAGCATGTGTGAGACAGAACCAAGCTATGTGTCGCTATGTGTGTGCCCCCAAGGAGATTAACCTCTGAATCATGGTTCCTCTTGGCCCTTTTAATTAACACGATTCACATACTATAAAATCATCCACGGATACCCCACCACCCCACGCCAATCCCACCCCAACAACAAGTATATACAGTAGTATCAGTTCTCTGTGTCTGGCAAGTTGTATGGAGCTGCGGCTTTGAGTATTGTTTCTTCATCGTATGCAATGTATTCTGGGCAATTTGAATGCAATCAATTAGCTTAATTTCTCAGAGATCATATTATATTTCAACAAAATAACGTTGCAGGAATGCTCATCTTATCTGTTTCGAACAACAGAAATGATTTCAGAACAATTAGAGATGGTGGTTTTCAAAATCCTCTTTCTTGTGCTTTTGAGGGGGAACAAACCTGCTTTGTTCCGCACAGTGGTGTGTGCTTTGTCCAGTGTGTACCTGACAGTTTGCTGCGTGCTTCGTACCAGTATCTTACCCCTCCCCTCCCTTCCTCCCCGTAGTGAGAGAAACAGTCGGCTATTATGCAGACCAGTGTTATCTGCCCATCAGGACCTAGAGGAACAGAGCTGCTTCATGCACGCACGCTTGCGCACACGCGCGCACACACACACACACACACACACACATAAAAGGATGCCTTCTCTCTTCTCCGTACACACACAACATGCCTGGGATTCCCACACACACCCTGGCCTGGGTTATCAGCTGCCAAGTATGGCTGTAGAGGATTTTGGGCTGTGTAAACCAATAGGGTTGTAGAACAAACAACACTATAAAACACATTCCCAGATATCTGAGGAGCCTCTCACGCCCCTATGAGCGTACACAGATACACACACACGGCTAGGCTACACTAACAGTCAGGTAAGAACCCTCAGGCAGAACCAGACTTGAACGGTGTCTCAGTCATGAGAGACTAACAACAGACTGATTTTGTGATGAATGTACCTAGGTTGTGGTCAGAGTGAAAGGTGAGTCGAAACCATATTAAATCACTGGCTTTGGCGCTCTCTTTGTTTTTCACTCTTTGTCCCGGCAACAGCTAATTGGTACTCCATTGCTTCCCCTTTGGAACTAACTACGCAGCTGACACAGATACCGTACTACAAGCTCTCTTCTCCACGTCGTTCTGTAGTCTGCTGTAAATCCATCCAGAGGGAAAGGAGAGACGCAACACAGAGTGTGCATGAGAGGGAATAGGCAGGGACATGTCTTTCTGACATAGACAGCGTCTTGCTGTAGGCAGCACCTCAGGGCCGGAAATACAGTGACACACATTTCAGAAGCCCCAAATGTTCCATATGAGGCAGGGGATGCGTTTATGGCCTTTCCCTACCTCAGTGCATGTACAGGGAGATTTGTTCTAGGTTAAACACAGGTGAACCGTGGTCAGATAGATAACAATTTACGCTAGGCTGGCTTAGGTTTAAACTGAGGTGAGTCTGGATTCTATAACACACAGCTGAACCAAGAGGGATAGTCTGGATAAGCTAACAACAGGTCACGACAAGGAAAATAAAGAGGGAGCCGGAGGAGAGAGAGGTGAAGGGGAGAAGAGGGAAAAGGGAGGGAAAGGGAAAGAGAGAGGGGCGAAAGAGAGCGATGAATGAGTTTGCTCAGGGAGATATTTTCCAGGCTGCATTTTAAGTAACAGTGGTTTAATGTATCCTGATCTGGGCTGAGTTTCCCAAAATTATCGTATCACTAAGATTATCTTTCGTCCATTTAGTTCCAATGGAATTAAGAGGAGTTTAGTGATACGGTGCTTTTGAGAAACCCAGCCTTGGACCATAATCCTTCAGTGCTGAGAGACATGGGGGGTGGGGGCGAAAGGTCTTTGGAAGCAGTTCCGGATTTCACAAGTACCCCATACGCCCCCCTTGGTGATAGAATCAGCCAGAAGCGACACCTGAGATGAACAGGCCTGCTACACTAGATGCAGAACCTTCGCTGAGGCACGCAATAACCGGCAAAACGTGAGATCTAAATTCCACGAGACAACGGGCGGATATGGACCCCAGTCCGCCCAGTCCTGCTCCTTCACAACAACAAAGAGAAGTGTCTGCTCTGTAGCCTTTGATGTGGCCCCTTCTGCTCACCCTCATCTCCTCCAGCTCAGATCTGTACATCTCTCCCTCCATCTCCCCCAGCCTACTCTGGAATCCCTGCACAGCCAGACCCAGTGCTCGCAAATCACAAGGATGGGAGGGCTAGCCAGGGGCCAGTTGAGGCTGAGGAGGGTAGAGGGCGATACTGCCAGGCCAGGTGGGGTCACCGCCCCTGTCTCTCTGATGTTGGCCACTTGTGGTTAGCCAGGGTCAAGAGGTCAGGAGGTCAAAGGGCATTTAGCCTCCAGGGGTCTGGGCGGGCCTGTTTCCCTGTGGTGAGCAGAGAGAGTCTGGACGGCCTGACAAGAAGTCAGCATAATAGACAGTCATTCAGTAAGATGAATGACTGCTTTTAGTTGAGTGTAGAGAACACACATGAACTGATCAGGAGAACGTTTCCGGAACATTCCGTTGCATGAAGATCACCTTGCATCCATTGCCCACAATGCATTTAAGATTATCTTAGCACTACAAAGCTTTTGAGAAACCTGCTCCAGTAAACTTGGGGGACTCAAGCGAGAGATTACATTTATTTTGCTGTCAATGTCAGAGGGGCTGCATGGCGCCGCGCGCCGTCCGTTTCAGAGATGCCTTTGGAATTCTAACTCCGACCCAAACAGAACGGCAGATAGCTATGTGAATGGATGAGAGACTCGTGGCGAATTAGTGACCACACGTGCAGTCAAATAAATCAGAGCACATCCAATCGCGCACGGCGCATACACAAGAAGGCTACCGTCTGAAGCAGTGATTACTACTGCTGGAGCAGGACTTCAAAAGGCAGGTTAAGACTGTGTGTGTGTGTGTGTGTGTGTGTGTGTGTGTGTGTGTGTGTGCGTGTGTGCGTGCGAGCGAGGGCAAGACCCTGAGGTGCATATGGCATGACAGCAACAATATATCACTGTATTTACAAAATCCTCCAATCTGCCAGCAGACAGGCAGTGAATCTACTTCTCAACACTCTGTATGAACGTACCTTTCATTGGCCAGTTGATGGATAGTTCAGTCTGCAGGCGGGGTAGAAAATAACAGAGTGCTTCTCAGTTTGCAGTAACCGGAGCAGTGCTAAGTGTAATGATATTCCATCCCCACAAAGCGTGCAATGCTGCATGCCAACGTCCCACTGATGTCTTGCCAACAGGTGTCCTGCAATGCTTTAACCCTAAACGCATTAACACTAAAGGGCAGCTTACCACAAGCCATACCAACTGGACGAGCTCGTATCTGAAAACTGGGTCTGTGTGTGTGTGTGTGTTTGAAACCGTTCCTAATATTAAGTTGCACCCCGTTTGTCCCTCAGAACAGTCTTAATTTGATGGGGCATTGACTCTACAAGGTGTCGAAAGCGTTCCACAGGGATACTGGCTACAATTGTTTTACCTTTTTATTTATTAACTAGGCAAGTCAGTTAAGAACAAAATCTTATTTTCAATGACAGCCTAGGAACAGTGGGTTAACTGCCTTGTTCAGGGGTAGAACGACAGATTTTTACCTTGTCAGCTCGGGATTTGATCTTCCAGCCTCTCGGTTACTAGTCCAACGCGCTAACCACTAGGCTACCCGCCGCCCCAATGCTTCCCACAGTTGTGTCAAGTTGGCTGGATGTCCTTTGGGTGGTGAACAATAATTCTCGATTCACACGGGAAACTGTTGAGTGTGAAAAACACAGCAGTGTTGCAGTTCCTGACACACTCAAAGGCACTTCAATATTTTGCCTTGCCCATTCACCCTCTGAATGACACACATACACAATCAATAACTCAATTGTCTCCAGGCTTAAAAAAAATCCTTATTTAACTTGTCTCCTCCCCTTCATCTACACCGATTGAAGTGGATTTAACAGGGGACGTTACCTGGATTCACCTGGTCAGTATGTCACGGAAGGTGTTCCTAATGTGTTGTACAATCAGTGTACAGTACAGGTGTGTGCTACCAGTGAAAGTAAGCCTCGGGGTCTGAGAGCTGGTCATGACGCAAGAGCCTATTACCAGATCAGCATCAAGAGAACCAGTCCAGAGCAGTGGTGCTCAGTTCAACAGTAGCCTTGGGGAAGGTTTGGGGCTATGGGATCAAGACCAGTAGATTTATAGACTTTTTTTTACAGGCCAATCCAAAGACAGGATCACAGCAATTGGTCTCCTGCGTAATCCCTTCTAGAGTTTAACGTTCTGAGAACCATATGTTTCTTTGAGCTTGGTGAGAGCGTGGTTGTCCTATGGTTATTTTGTATACAACCGTCCCACAACTTTCTGGGAACGTTGCAGAACAGCTGCTTGGCTTTGGAACATTCTCAGCACATTTAGGGAACGTGACCAAAAAAAAAGTAATTTTCTTGGTATTTCATTACTTTAAACAGACCTCCCCTTCATCTACAGGGGGGAGGGGGAGGGGGGGGGAGTTCAAACTTGGTTACATTTCCTTTCAATTTTGGTAATGTTTTAGGAACGTTCTCCAACTGGTTTGACATTAGGAATGTTCTCAAACAAAACAGAGAACTTTAAGAAACAATGTTCAGTTTTACCGGTCAGGAACTGTATGGCTTTGTTCCCAGAACCAACGGGAAACCAAAAACCTAAATTTCCACAACTTCCAAAGACTAAATGTGCTAGCTGGGATGGCATCATTAAGACAGATCGAGAGAGAGAGAGAGAGAGAGAGAGAGAGACCCAGACACCTGCCGGCCCATGCTGACTCCAATGTTTCTCGTGGTTGTGTCAAATTGGCTAGATGTCCTTTGGGTGGTGGATTATTCTTGGTTTTACACTGTCACACTGTTGAGCGTGAAAAACCCAGCAGTGTTGCATTTCAATATTTTGTCTTGCCCGTTCACCCTCGGAATGACCCACATACACAATCCATGTCTTAAATGTCTCAAGGCTTAAAACTCCTTATTGAACTTGTCTCCTCCCCTTCATCTACAGTTCCACACAGAGACCAGACCTGTTTCTCTTTTACTTAATGCTAGTAGCTACCTCTACTTTAATTCTCTTTGCCTTTTACTCTCCCTCCATCCTGTACCTCTCTCGTTCTCACAGAAAACCCTGAACAGGCATGAGGCCTGACTACACATTTCCCAGACTCCTCTCCCCCTTCCTTCACCCTCTAAGACGACTAGGAACTTTGTTTCTTAACGAGATGAAAAGTTGACCAGGGGACATTAATCACAGGCGCGCACAGGGTCAGCAGCAGTTCACGGTTCAGTGTGATGCCAGAGAGAGAGAGGGAGAGAGAGAGAGAGAGAGAGAGAATACAATGAGTGAGCACGAGACAGAAGGGGTTTAGTGGGGAGATGAGAGGAAGGAGGGAGTCCCATTAGAAGAAGCTTAACATGGGGCGTGTCCTGTTCTGCCGACAGACCGAGCCTGGCTCCAGCTCCCAGGGAGACTTCCACCGGACTGAGAGGAGGGTGCAGGGCAGTCTGGTCCTTAAAGAGACTTGGACCCAGAATGTCTACAGCCAATGCTTATTGTCAGTCCACTTCAGTCCCTTTATCTAAAGTTGAGTTCAGAAGTTTACATACACCTTAGCCAAATACATTAAAACTCAGTTTTTCACAATTCCTGACATTTAATCCTAGTAAAACTTCCCTGTCTTAGGTCAGTTAGGAACACCACTTTATTTAAGAATGTGACATGTCAGAATAATAGTAGAGAGAATGATTAGTTTTAGCTTTTATTTATTTGATCATATTCCCAGTGGGTCAGAAGTTTACATACACTCAATTAGTATTGGTAGCATTGCCTTTAAATTGTTTAACTTGGGTCAAACATTTCGGGTAGCCTTCCACAAGCTTCCCACAATACGGTGAATTTTGGCACATTCCTCCTGACAGAGCTGGTGTAATTGAGTCAGGTTTGTAGGCCTCCTTGCTCGCACATGCTTTTTCAGTTCTGCCCACAAATTTTCTATAGGATTGAGGTCATGACTTTGTGATGACCACTCCAATACCTTGACTTTGTTAAGCCATTTTGCCACAACTTTTGAAGTATGCCTGGGGTCATTGTCCATTAGGAAGACCCATTTGCGACCAAGCTTTAACTGACGTCTTAAGAAGTTGCTTCAATACTTCCACATACTTGTCCTACCTCATGATGCCATCTATTTTGTGAAGTGCACCACTCCTGCAACAATGCACCCCCACAACATGATGCTGCCACCCCCGTGGTGCACGGTTGGGATGGTGATCTTCGGCTTGCAAGCCCCCGCCCCCCCCCCCCCCGTTTTTCCTCCAAACATAACGATGGTCATTATGTCCAAAAAGCTATATTTTTGTTTCATCAGACCAGAGGACATTTCTCCAAAAAGTACGATCTTTGTCCCCATGTGCAGTTGCAAACCGTAGTCTGGCTTTTTTATGGCAGTTTGGAGCAGTGATTTCTTCCTTGCTAAGAGGCCTTTCAGGTTATGTCGATATAGGACTCGTTTTTACTGTGGATATAGATACTTTTGTACCTGTTTCCTCCAGTATCTTCACATGGTCCTTTGCTGTTGTTCTGGGATTGATTTGCATGTTTTGCACCAAAGTACGTTCATCTCTTGGAGACAGAACACGTCTCCTTCCTGAGCGGTATGACGGCTGCGTGGTCCCATGGTGTTTATACTTGCGTACTATTGTTTGTACAGATGAACGTGGTACCTTCAGGCGTTTGGAAATGGCTCCCAAGGATGAACCAGACTTATGGAGGTCTACAATTGTCTTTCTGAGGTGTTGGCTGATTTCTTTTGATTTTCCCATGATGTCAAGCAAAGAGGCACTGAGTTTGAAGGTAGGCCTTGAAATACATCCACAGGTACAACTCCAATTGACTCAAATGATGTCAATTAGCCTATCAGAAGCTTGTAAAGCCATGCGATTATCTTCAGGAATTTTCCCAAGCTGTTTAAAGGCACAGTCAACTTAGTGTAGATAAACTTCTGACCCACTGGAATTGTGATACAGTGAAAGTGATGAGTGAAATAATCTGTCTGTAAACAATTGTTTAATGTAGGGTCTCTCTCATTTTCCCCTCTCTGCCCAACCATCTTTTTGTTGTTGTTGTACTTTCTACCACTTTTTTGTTGATATCCAACTGGTAGTTACAGTCTTGTCCCATCGCTGCAACTCCCATACGGATTCAGGAGAGGGGAAGGTCGAGAGCCATGCATCCTCTGAAACACAATCCTGCCAAGCGTCTGGACACGCTGCTCGCTTTACCCGCTTTAAGCAGCAATGTGTCGGAGGAAACACCGTTCAACTGGCGACCAGGGTCATCCTGCAGGCACCCGGCACGCTACAAGGACTCGCTAGGGCGCGATGAGCCAAGTAAAGCCCCCCGGCCAAACCCTCCCCTAACGACGCTTGGCCAATTGTGCGCTGTCTTATGGGACACGCAACCACAGCCAGTTGTGGCACAGTCTGGGAATGAACTTAGACCACTGCACCGCTGTGCCTTAGACCACTGCACCGCTAGGGAGGCCCCGTAAGTTGTTTTCGTCAAAAATCAATGGGTACAAAGCACTCATTCACAAGTCAAAAAGTTGATGTAGCAATCGCAGATTTTCGTTTGAATGAAAATGTGTAAACATGCTCACCTTACCGCCCTGCCACCCGGTGAGGTGTGTGAGAGCAGAAGACTCAAAAGGTGTTTCACATAGTGGAGCGCTGCTGAATGACAACTACTTACTGAGAGGTGTGTAAAGTCCTATTTATTTGATTGGCCCATAATTCTGCGGTTGGTTACTGCTGTATGGTGGAGCTGAGAAGACCTCTGTGTCCTACACTCCCACTAGTATGGCCTCTGGTGAGTTAACCCTCAGCCCAGGTTATATGTTTATTATTTTCCAGAGGGCCTGTTTAGAAAGGTACACTGCAGTCACCGATAAAGGTATGAGAGAGAGAGAGAGAGAGAGAGAGAGAGAGAGAGAGACAGCGAGAGAGACAGCGAGAGAGACAGCGAGAGAGAGAGAGAGAGCACGAGAGAGAGAGAGAGCACAAGAGAGCACGCGAGAGAACGAGAGAGAGCACGAGAGAGCACGAGAGAGAACGAGAGAGAGAGAGAGAGAGAGCACAAGAGAGAACGAGAGAGAAGGAGAGAGACAGAGAAAGAGAGAGATACAGCGAACGAGAGAATGAGAGAGAAAAAGAGAGAGAGACAGAAAGAGAGAGAGAGAGACAGCGAGAGAGAGAGAGACAGCGAGAGAGAGAGAGACAGCGAGAGAGAGACAGCGAGAGAGAGAGAGACAGCGAGAGAGAGAGAGAGAGAGAGACAGCGAGAGAGAGAGACAGCGACAGAGAGAGAGAGAGAGAGAAAGAGACAGCGAGAGAGAGAGACAGCGAGAGAGAGAGAGAGAGAGAGAGAGAGAGAGAGAGAGACAGCGAGAGAGACAGCGAGAGAGACAGCGAGAGAGAGAGAGAGAGAGAGAGAGAGAGAGAATGTATTGCTAAGGAGGGAAAGAGAGAGAGAAACCTATATATATATATATAGGTGGTATATTTACAGTTGAACAATCCATGAAGAGGGTCAGTGATCACTTTAATGTTCTACAAGTGGTGTGGGTCTTGGTCATCGAAAGAAATAAAAGTACCATGTTAGCTACAAATCTTTCAGGGACCTCAACCATGGCTGTTCTGCAGCCTGTATCACCAGGACTGGTCACAGTCCGGCTAATCCTCCCTTGGGACTGCTCCCAGATCAGTGGCTATATAGCACGATGATAGTGCTAAATAAATAACTAACAGTGATGCTGCTGTGCTCTGGGGGAACTCTCCCTTTCTCGCTATACAGCCTGATAAATTACTAGGATAAATGTACATTTTTCTAACACACACACACACACACACACACACACACACACACACTGTACCAGTCAAAAGTTTGGACACACCTACTCATTCATGGGGTTTTCTTTATTTTCTACATTGTAGAATAGAATGTGCAAAGCAGTCATCAAAGCAAAGGGTGGCTACTTTGAAGAATCTCAAATATATTTCTACAATGTAGAAAATAGTAAAAATAAAGAAAAACCCTTGAATGAGTAGGTGTGTCCAAACTTTTGACTGGTAGTGTCGGTACATACATACTGTACATACACACACATGTACGCACACACGCACACACTCACGCACAATGTCAAACATTGGACTCCCGAGTGGCGAAGCGGTCTTGGGCACTGCATCTCAGTGCTAGAGGCGTCACTACAGACACCCTGGTTTGAATCCAGGCTGTATCACAACCGGCCGTGATTGGGAGTCCTATAGGGTGGTGCACAATTGGCCCAGCGTCGTCCGGGTTTGGCTGGTGTAGGCTGTCAATGCAAATAAGAATTTGTTCTTAACTGACTTGCCTAGTTAAATAAACAAAATAGACTACATTCAGCTGTTGGCCCTGTGCTTCAAATATGAGATGTCAGATTGCTCAGTGACTGGTCCTGTTCACTTCCTTCAGACACCATTCGCATTGTGATTTTTCTCTGAGGGGAGAAGCCCATAAACGATTTCTGCTTGTAGTCTGTTACCATATCATCTACTTCAGGATTGATGGGACCCATTCTGCTATCCAACAGTGTTGTCAGCTCTCCTGACCGCAACCAACAGCACAGACAACAGTAGCCTGTGTAGAGTCAGGTGGCACATTGAAATTCCTGAGTCATGGTGTTAAGTCAGTGGTTAACCAGAGTATAATGAACACTAAGTCTGATGTAATGAACACTCTAAGTCTGACTTTGGTCAACTTCTCCTTCCATACAGGGCTGCCTGAGGCTCAGGCTTGTGAGAGGAGAATACCAGAGCAGGGAGATGCAGCCCAGAGAGACTGCAGTAGAAAGAGCTCCAGGCTACAGCCCAGAGAGCAGCCCTCACTATGGGCTATAAAAGAGCCATAAAACAGGGTCAGCTAGAGGGGACCAGGGATGTCTGGGAAAACTACATAGTCCACAAACAGTCCTCCCTCCTGCCATCTCTCTCTCTCTCTCTCTAATACTTTACTCATCCGGTTGGTTCTCTAGTGATGTGACTTTGTGAACTATGCATTGCCCTGTTTAATCATTTGTCAGATGAGGTGCCCTCCCTTGTTCCCTCTCTCTCTCCCTCCTCCCTCCACTCCCGAACAAAGATCCAATGACTGATAAATGTTGCCATCCCATTTTTATTTACTCTCTCTCTCTCTCTCTCCCCCTTTCTCTCACTCTCTAATTATATCCCTCCTCTCCCCCCTCTGTTACATTCCTCTCCTGCTCATCCTCAGGCTCTGTCTGAGGCCCTCCCTGGTGGTTACCCATAAGTCACCTCTCCCTGGGAGAGATGTGTGGGATGCGTGGGTGCAGCATTCATATTGATACAACTCATCATGCTATGTCGAGATACAGTACGTACAAACAGCAATGTTCTGCCTTTACCACGAGTTACAAGAAGTAGATGAAAAGATGCCAAAATAAGGCTTAATAACCAAACAGGACATTTAGCATAGTGCTCAATCCGACCCGGCTTGATTAAGGCTTAATAACCAAACAGGACATTTAGCATAGTGCTCAATCCGACCCGGCTTGATTAAGGCTTAATAACCAAACAGGACATTTAGCATAGTGCTCAATCCGACCCGGCTTGATTAAGGCTTAATAACCAAACAGGACATTTAGCATAGTGCTCAATCCGACCCGGCTTGATTAAGGCTTAATAACCAAACAGGACATTTAGCATAGTGCTCAATCCGACCCGGCTTGATTAAGGCTTAATAACCAAACAGGACATTTAGCATAGTGCTCAATCCGACCCGGCTTGATTAAGGCTTAATAACCAAACAGGACATTTAGCATAGTGCTCAATCCGACCCGGCTTGATTAAGGCTTAATAACCAAACAGGACATTTAGCATAGTGCTCAATCCGACCCGGCTCGATTAAGGCTTAATAACCAAACAGGACTTTTTCATTCTGACTTCCATTTAGTTGGCTGAACTTCAAACCAACGTCTTTGCATTTTAGTTTTATATTACACTTCATCACATTGCTCTATTGCACCGTACACGAACCCAATTCTTTAATAAAATATCAGACCACCAAATCTTATTGCATTTCAAAGTATTAACTTTTGGCATTCAACCTAAAGTTGCAATTACGTTGCACCAGAAACATTTGATCCTGCTTTTACGGAAATGTTTTTCACCACCCAACCAATACAGGCTTCCAGACAAGCTCAGTTAAGACAGACCTATACTAAAAGCCTGGTTATTTTTGGTCAAGATATTTCACCCACTGAACCTAACCACCACTTCAAACATATCCACAGTATCAGAAAGAGCTGACGTGGACACTACCCTGAAAAGGGTGGGATATGTGGTGTGTCAGAGAGAGCGAGAGGGAAAGAGAGAGCGTGTGAGAGAGTGGGGAGAGAGAGAGCGCACAAACAACCGCAACCCTCGCTTATTCCCCACTAGTCACTCTACCCCTCCCACCCCTCAGTCGGTCATGAACATGACATGGTGTGCTCCACACACCCCTGCCACCTGCCTGTGGAATGTTCCATCTGTGCAGCTGTGGCTCAGGGCTCTAATTGGCCCAACCCCAGCCCAGGTTGGCTGTTCTGCTCTCTAATTGGTTAGTTCTGACCCTGGGGTGGTTGACTGAGCTCATTAGCTCTGAGCTGCGGTGGCCCGTGACCAGCAGGACTGAGGGGTGATGAGGGTTGACGAGGGGGGAGCTCGGTGAGGTAGGTTGAGTAGGGGGAGGCAGCGTGAGGAGGGGGAGAGAGCTGAGGGTCATAACAAGCCTGTGAGCCAGCGTGAGGAAGGAGGGAGGGAGGAAGGATGAGGGAGATGCAGGGTGAGGAGGGAGGAGGGGGAGGCAGGGTGAGGAGGGAGGGAGGATGAGGAAGAGGCAGGGTGAGGAGGGATGGAGGAGGAGGAAGAGGCAGGGTAAGGAGGGAGGGAGGGAGGAAGGATGAGGGAAAGGCAGGGTGAGGAGGGAGGGAGGATGAGGGAGAGGCAGAGTGAGGAGGGAGGGAGGATGAGGGAGAGGCAGGGTGAGGAGGGAGGGAGGATGAGGGAGAGGCAGGGAGAGGAGGGATGGAGGATGAGGGAGAGACAGGGTGAGGAGGGAGGAGGAGGAGAAGGGAGAGGCAGGCTGAGGAGTGAGGGAGGAGGAGGTGGAAGCAGGGGAGGAGGAGGTGGAAGCAGGGGAGGAGAGAGGGGTGGAGGGAGGCTGAAGGTCATAAAGGGGACAGGGGAGTTCAGGCCCTTTGCACACACCCCTAAATTTCTCCCCCCTACTCACACCGGACGTGTCCCTCAGGCTGTGACACCCTAAACTGGGTCATGCTCTTCGGGAAAAACTCCCCACTCACTTTCACTTCCAGTCCTTACTCTCTTCATCTGGAAAAATGCTAACTCTTAACGAGCCAGCCAGGAGTCAAACCTAGAATCTTCTGAGCCGTAGTCAGACACGTTATCCATTGCGCCACTGGCCCGCTATAGCAACAATCAATTGAGGGTAGATTTCCGCTGCTAATGCTCATTACCCAGGTCCCACATGTTGGGAGGTGGGGGCACATACACCTGGCTATTGGGAAGTTAATTTTTTTACTATAGAATTCTGTAGTGCTTACTATAGAACTGTACAGTGTACTGTAGAATAGTAAATGCTGATGATATGCTACAGACCGCAAAAACACTACAGTAAATACTACATTCATGTCTGCAAAAACACTTCAGTAAATACTACATTAATGTCCGCAAAAACACTACAGTATATGCAACATTAATGTCCGCAAAAACACTTCAGTAAATACTACATTAATGTCCGCAAAAAAACTACAGTAAATACTACAGCAATGTCAGCAGAAAACACTACAGTAAATACTACATTAATGTCTGCAAAAACACTACAGTAAATACTACATTAATGTCCGCAAAAACACTACAGTAAATACTACATTAATGTCCGCAAAAACACTACAGTAAATACTACATTAATGTCTGCAAAAACACTACAGTATATACTACATTAATGTCCGCAAAAACACTTCAGTAAATACTACATTAATGTCCGCAAAAACACTACAGTAAATACTACATTAATGTCCGCAAAAACACTACAGTAAATACTACATTAATGTCTGCAAAAACACTACAGTATATACTACATAAATGTCCGCAAAAACACTACAGTATATACTACATTAATGTCCGCAAAAACACTACAGTATATACTACATTAATGTCCGCAAAAACACTACAGTATATACTACATTAATGTCCGCAAAAACACTACAGTATATACTCCATTAATGTCTGCAAAAACACTACAGTATATACTACATTAATGTCCACAAAAACACTACAGTAAATACTACATTAATGTCCGCAAAAACACTACAGTAAATACTACATTGATGTCAGCAGAAAACACTACAGTAAATACTACGGCAATGTCAGCAGAAAACACTACAGTAAATACTACATTGATGTCAGCAGAAAACACTACAGTAAATACTATGGCAATGTCAGCAGAAAACACTACAGTAAATACTACGGCAATGTCAGCAGAAAACACTACAGTAAATACTACATTAATGTCCGCAAAAACACTACAGTATATACTACATTAATGTCCGCAAAAACACTACAGTATATACTACATTAATGTCCGCAAAAACACTTCAGTAAATACTACATTAATGTCCGCAAAAACACTACAGTATATACTACATTAATGTCCGCAAAAACACTACAGTAAATACTACGGCAATGTCAGCAGAAAACACTACAGTATATACTACATTAATGTCCGCAAAAACACTTCAGTAATTACTATAGTATCCAAATTTGTGCCAACCATAAGTGAGAAAAACCTACATGCCAAGTATAGACTATATATTGTGTTTCCTATAGGTTATAAAAAAAACAGCTGTTCAGCCCACAGTCCTACCAATCTACAGATTATGGACAATTGGCTCTTTGAGTGTTTTGTCCAGTAGGTTTCATTAAGGAGAAAGTCCCCACTGTCAAATATAATAAAACACTATAGTAACTACTATAGTATACAAAGGACTTTTTTACAACAGTATTTATACTATGGTAAACTGTAAATACAACAGTATATTACAGTCATGCCCGCAACACTACAGTGAATACTACAGTAAAATCCACAAAAGCACTACGGACTACTACACTACATGATTTAACCACAGTATACTATAGTATTTTTTCATGTGGGTCACCAAGATAAACCTTCCCCATCGCTCGTTCACCAGTGCCATTCACTCGCTCAACAACGATGGATGGGAAACAGGAGGGACTGTGGAGACGCACACACACGCTCCCGAGTGGCTCAGCGGTCTAAGGCACTGCATCTCAGTGCTAGAGGTGTCACTACAGACCCTGGTTCAATTCCAGGCTGTAATACAACCAGCTGTGATTGGAAGTCCCATAGCGTGGCACACAACTGGCCTCGTGTCGTTTGGCCGGGGTAGGCCGTCATTGTAAATAAGAATTTGTGCTTAACTGACTTGCCTAGTTAAATAAATGCAATAAACACAAACAAACGCTCAATTATTATACTTGAGTAAAAGTAAAGATACATAGCTTAATAGAAAATGACTCAAATGAAAGTCACCTAGCAAAATACTACTTCTGAAAGTACCTGGATTTAAATGTACTTAAGTAGAGTGGTGGAAAAAGCATTAAATTATACACTGAACAAAAAATATGAACTCAACAATTTCAACGATTTTACTAAGTTATAGTTCATATAAGGAAATCAGTCATTGTTCCACTCTTCTTCAATGGCTGTGTGAAGTTGCTGGATATTGGCGGGAACTGGAACACGGGATTCCACAGGTGAAGAAGCCAGAGTCCTGGGTTGGCGTGGTTACACGCGGGCTGTGGTTGTGAGGCCATTCGGACGTACTCCCAATATCTCAAAAATTTTGTTGGAGGCGGCTTATAGTAGAAAAATTATCATTTGATTTTCTGGCAACAGCTCTGGTGGACATTCCTGCAGTCAACATGCCAAGAGAAGACAACCCTGCTCATTATGACACTGGTATGTATTATATTTGAGTAGATATGTTATCCAGAGAAACTAGGGTTAAGTGTCTTGCTCAAGGGAACATTGACAGATTTTTCACCTAGTCAGCTCAGGGATTTGAACTAGCGACCTTACGGTTTACTGGCCCAACGTTCTTAACCGCTAGGCTACCTGCCGCCCTATTGATGTCACATGTGTGAGTGAGTTCCGTTAATGAACAACAACTTAACCCTTGCTGAATCGAACCAGGCATCGTCAAAAGCTGGTAACTCTGCTACAACCTATTAGCAGTCCAAATATAAATTCCTGGTTATGATTTAACCTCCAAGGAATGTGGGCTGCTAGCTGTGAGAGTGCAACACACACACGCACGCACGCACACTCTCTCTCTCTCTCTGCACAGCCACTTGATTTTGTAGCCACTTGATTTTGTGGTGGTTCGGGTTTCATTTGGGGCACTCCTCAAACTCTGCCCCCCTTTTCAGCATGCAGCACCTTACACGCTAACGAGGCTACCCCTCAAACCCCGCCTTTCCCGCTTTCTATCTCTCCCTCCATCACTACAACTGTCATTAATAATTCTAATTCTGGCTATGGGGTGGGAAAGAGGTGGGTGAGGGTAACCCAGTACAAGCCAGCTGCCCCCTGGGCCCATGAGAGCGTTTCAAGGGTAGAGAGTCTGTGGAATATGAGGGCTGGGGGACCTTGTGCCAGGGGCCCATCGGAGCCTGAGAAAGGCTCAGTTCCTTTCTTACCCTGTACCCTACACTGAAAAAAATGAAGGGTGTTAAATGGGCCTTCCTCAGCTCTTAAGAACTCTTGCCCGATAAAAAAAAACCTTTGAGTTAAGTGTGGGGTTCTTGACGTGGCATCTACAGATCTTCAGAATTCTAAAAGTTTCTTGAAATGTATGGAAGCCTGCAGATGTGTCCCTTTGATAGCACACAGCAAATTGGTCAGTGTTGTCTAGTGTTCACTTTCCAGTGTAACATTTACAGTTTTGATTCATGAGTTTAATTAACAGTGTAAAGAGTTCAATTAACACTCAGTGGTGTAAAATAACCCCCGTGTTGGTGTTAATAACTAGAGTTGAACAAAAACCATGTCCATCATTATCATATTTCCCAGCATGCTCTATTGCAGGTTGATTTTTTAGAAATGTCTGTTTAAATATCTATGCTTTTGCATGTACATTGATTAATTCATCTTATGCTACTCAAATATAAATAACATCCATTTTCCTATCTGTTACTTGGACTTATTGCACTCATTACTGAAACGGTTATTCCAATTTAGATGTGTAGGAGAGTCTCATGTCAACCTGGAAGTTATTCTGAATACAGGTTGCAGGTCAATTCAAAATGTTGGAGATCCCCACTGGTTGGATTCCAATAGGAATTACACATCACTGTGCAAACCAGCATAATGTGACTTGCAGGCCTGATGAGGCCTGTAAACTATGAGTTTCAGGCCACTGTATAAGGATAAAAATAGGTCCTCAAAAGAAGGTCTTATGAAACATGCATTGTCTCTCAGAACGACATATTTCATTAAGATCTGTGAAGGCCACAGGGCTGAACATGAATGAATGCACCAACCATGTCTCTGTCACTAGCAAACACAGTCATGTGTGATTCTGATATAAAAAAAATTCACCTGAAAGGCACCTGTGAAATATGCAAATAAATCTTAAAACCATACAGCTTCGCTCAGTACGTTTTTACGCTCTGGAATGTTCAATTGAACGGAAAAGGTACTGTACTGAACAACCAGTTGAAAAACGGGGAGGGTTGGGTTGTGGGTTGGGGAACGCTGTCAGCATGGCCATTGCCCTTTAAATACATCACTCATTGCTTCAAGCCACACCTGGCCACACCTCCAAACGGGAGAAAACGCACCTCAAATTCTATTCAAGAACGTACAATGACGTTTTGGGGAACCGTATAGTTCAGTACAAACCATTCCGCAACGTAGCGAACGCTCAAGTGAACTGAACAAACCTAAGGGCTATTCAAAACGGTCTAGTTTGTGGTTCTTCAGAGCCCCTAAAATGGTTCCCCTATGGCATCGCTCTCAAGAACCTTATTGGTTCCAACTTGCAGTGTAGGGAGCCTCTTAAATACTACCAGTATTTCACTGATGTCTTTCAGTGTGTCAAAACGTTCTGGACGGATCACTCTTTCGCGGCAGACCAGTTGTACTTTCCATTTCAGATTTGTCAAGGTCTGGCTGCGGCTGTGTTTGTGGCTGACGACGGTGGTATTAAAAGCCAAAAATAACGGTCTTCCCTCTGTCCGGACAAACTAAAAAGGAAGCTCTTCGTTGTGCATGCAGGAAGGATCAAATGAATCCTACAGACGAAGAATCATATACGGTATGTGCGTTTTTAATTTTTGGGAGGACAAACTTCATGAATCATTATAAAAAAGTATGGAAAGGAAATATCCCACAGGGCACACACTAGTTGAATCAACTCTGTTTCCACGTCATTTAAAATGAAATTACGTTGAACCAACGTGGAATAGACACTGAATTAAAGTCTGTGCCCAGTGGGATGAAATAAAAAAAAGTACCAAGTATAATTGAAATAGAGAAGTGTGATGACATGCCCTTTCAATAATGACTACGCACATTTTTTTTAAAAGTATGGTTCTTCGTTGCAAGGGTTCACAGGAGAGACAGATAGAAGGAGAGAGGGATAGAGAGGGACATAAGGTATGAATGAAGTCTCTGTGGGCTCTGGGTCAGTAATGACATGCAAATAGAAGGTCTGAAGCCACAAATGAGAACGCAAACATTCCGGATTTGTGTTCCTCTGCCTGGGCTGTCAGTCAGCAGGGGGAAACTGCTGTAGGCCATTTCTACTCATCTACAAACACATCATTAACAGTGTCAGCGGTCATCCGAAATGTCAGTTACTCTTTCTCTGACTGGCTTTTTATTAAAGCCGAGTCTCACATTTAATATACTGTACAATAGCCTCAATTTGACAGTGACCTCGTTGAAATTAACGAATTGAAGACAGTATTTTGTTATGTACGATGTAACATTAGCGTTGCTTTTTAAGATGTGCTTTGGTTTGTTGACTGGCAGTGATGGTATTTTCCTCCCAGTGTGGCTGTTGGGCAGCAGTGGGTAATGGGTGACACCACCATGTCAACACCTGTACCACAAATCACCGTGGCAACAACCACATGCAGACAACAGCGCTGTGTATTGCAACACCGTGTTCGCAGGGCTACGGCACAGCGGCAAATCCCAACCGACCCAGAGCCATTTACTTTTGAGTCATTTGGCAGAAGCTCTTATCCAGAGGGACTTACAGTGGCGACTGTATACATCTTCATACTGGTCCCCCCACGTGGGAATCGAACCCACGACCCTGCCGTCGATTCCCACAGGGGACCAATCTGGAACCAGTGCCATGGTTTTATTTTCCACTTCAGAGTAGAAACATATAATTGCGATGGCCCTGGTTTATGATTTCCAATAACTCAATGAGAGGGAATTTGTTCCAGAAGTCAATGCCACATGCCTTATCAGTAATAGCCCTGTGGAGAACAGAACATGGAGAATGGATGGAGGCAGATGAGGATAAGGGCATCTCCTCAAGCGTGTAGTGTATGACCACTTGGATCAGAACCACACAAACATCTTTGGTAAAGGCAAACATCTTTGATACAGAAACACAAGAGTCTTTCATGTGACCTTGTTATTGAGGTTAGTGACTTTATTGAGTCACATAAATATCCTATTTTAAGATAATAAGATTAATCTGTTGATTTGAATGATGCCAGTGTGCATTTGCATCTGTGTGTGCGTGTGTTTGTGTGTGTGAGAGTGTGGGTGAGCAAGACGGCAGAAGGCAATCACACACACACAACGCAAACTGAGGAAATCAAGGAACTAAATAACCAAGGAACCACTTCCCACAAGACAATAATGACTGTTTTATGTTCCGGAGCTGGTCTCCGCCTGACCATGAGTCTGTTTCTTCTCCGTAGCACTAGTCTGTCACTGCGTCCCAAATGCACCCTATTACTTTTGACCAAGTCTCACAGAGCGCTAGGGTATAGGGTATAGGGTGCCATTTCAGACGCATCCTGTGATTTCCCCCCTTGACTTCCTGCTATTGCTCTGCTCTGCCTGGCCCTGCCGCTCGCTCCACATAGCTGGCCTAGGCCCTCGTTCCGGCCTCGGAAAAAAGCAACACAACCTAGAAAAAAAGACCGCAGATCAACTGATAATTGTGTCGTTTTGAATTTAAGCCCGGCAGGCAATGTTTGTGTGTGATGTTCATTCTCTCCCCGTCTAAAAGTAGAAGGTCAATTCTAACCATAGTCATCCTTCTCTCTTCTCTCCATTAAGATTTTTTATATAGTCAAAGTGCCTTTTTGTGAAAGAGGACACTGACTGTATGGTATAGCTGTGTAATCTTTTTTTTTTTTAGCTCAATAAGATTGCTGACTAACTTGGTGGAGCCCTACATATTGGTTCCCACCATATACGGTAGTTGAATATAAAGAGACCTATCGAGAGGGCAGGCAGAATAAAAAAGGACAAATGGCGGATTCCATAATATCCTGTAGCGTAGCTCGACTGGCTGAACCACAGCCCAGGCTCTGGGTCTTATTGGCTTTTCTATTACTAGTCCTTCTCTGTAATCAACGAAATGCAACGCAAAAATAGAAACACTATTCATATGTAATTTATTGCTCGTCTTTCCTATTTTGTTGCAGTAGCCATCATTTACAGAATAGAAAGAAGAAAGAAAAAAAAAAGAAGTAAACAAATTACATTGAGGAATGTACCATTGGTTTGGCTTCCTGATTCCCACGGCCGGGGCTGGGCTGGGATGCTATAGGCTGGGATGCTATAGGCTGGGATGCTATGGGCTGGGATGCTATGGGCTGGGATGCTATGGGCTGGGATGCTATAGGCTGGGATGCTATGGGCTGGGATGCTATGGGCTGGGATGCTATGGGCTGGGATGCTATGGGCTGGGATGCTATGGGCTGGGATGCTATGGGCTGGGATGCTATGGGCTGGGATGCTATGGGCTGGGATGCTATAGGCTGGGATGCTATAGGCTGGGATGCTATAGGCTGGGATGCTATGGGCTGGGATGCTATGGGCTGGGATGCTATGGGCTGGGATGCTCTGGGCTGGGATGCTATAGGCTGGGATGCTATGGGCTGGGATGCTATGGGCTGGGATGCTATGGGCTGGGATGCTATAGGCTGGGATGCTATAGGCTGGGATGCTATGGGCTGGGATGCTATAGGCTGGGATGCTATAGGCTGGGATGCTATAGGCTGGGATGCTATAGGCTGGGATGCTATGGGCTGGGATGCTATAGGCTGGGATGCTATAGGCTGGGATGCTATAGGCTGGGATGCTATAGGCTGGGATGCTATAGGCTGGGCGCACCGCACTGATGTGACGTGCTGTATCGTATATTAGAGTCAGTAGATTCCCCAGCGCTGCACTGTTCTCCTTCTCCTCTCGTTAGAAACACATCAATCTCCCTGTCCACCGACAGCCCAGACTGACACCCTGCCATTAACCCTTACCCTGCTGTTACAAACCCTTGCACACACTCGCACGCTTACATTTTCAGCCACTCACGCCACCAACAACAACGTAGAGGGAAAGTAGTGGATTTAGAAGGAAATAACAGCTTGTTCATAAATTAAGTTTAAAAGAAGTGGTTTGTGAAGAGAAATAACTTTTTTTCTGTTCTTGGCTGTGAATGTGGTCATTTGGGATTAAAGCGCCACTGAAGGCAATAAACAACTTCTCTGGTAGAAAGCAGTCCTATGTGGCATCGATATGAGTCAGAAACACTTATTCTAGTATCAAAATGTACGACAACGTGTAAACAGGCTAATTTTGTTGATAAAACTGTCCAAATCTGAGTTTTGTTAGTGAGTTCGTCATGACTTACTTGTGGGTTGGGTTTTTGATTTCGACATTGCTCACTTGCCCACTAACACAGGATACACAGCTGCAGGGATTGCGCTCTAGCCAATCATACCGCAGAACACAGAGACAGTGAGACAGACCTGCCTATCAGCGCAGAGGATCTGACTTTATTAACATAAGACAACATGCTGTAAAAAAAAGAAAAAAAGGTAACTTGAGAAATACTGCACCTTGATTACCTTGATCAAATCAAATCCAATTGTATTTGTCACATGCACCGAATACAACAGGTGTAGACTTTACTGTGAAATGCTCACTTATGAGCACCCTTATGCTCACCCTCACCCTTTCCCAACAACGCGGTAAGACAAATTTGATACAAATATAAGAGGAAATAGTAACACAATAACATAACAATAACGAGACTGTATACATGGAGTACCGGTCAATGTGCAGGGGTACGAGGGGGTTGAGGTGATATGGAGATAGGGGTAAAAGTGACCAGGCTATCGGGATAGATCATAAACAGAGTAGCATCAGTGTGTGTGGCATCAATATGCATGTGTGTGTGTGTGTGTGTGTTTTGTGTGGCGTCAATGTGCATGTGTGTGTTTTTGTGTGGCGTCAATATGCATGTGTGTGTTTTGTGCGTATGAATGCATTCACCCGAAATGGGTCTTCTGCATTTAATCCAACCTCTCTGAATCCTTAATCGACATCCACGTCTTCAGCACCCGGGGAGCAGTTGTTATATGGGGGATAACTGCCTTGCTCAAGGGCAGAACGGAATATTTTTCCGCCTTGCTGGCTGGGAAATTCGAACCAGCAACCTTCCAGATTTTTAATTTTTTTATTTAACTAGGCAAGTCAGTTAAAGAACAAATTCTTATTTACAACGACGGCCTAGGAACAGTGGGTTAACTGCCTTGTTCAGGGGCAGAACGACAGATTTTTACCTTGTCAGCTCAGGGATTCGATCTAGCAACCTTTCGGTTTTACTGGTCCAACGCTCTAACCATTAGGCTACCCTGCCGCCCTGCAGATGACAGATTTCTTGATTTATCTTCGATTAATTCTGACTATTTTGAGGAAGTGTTGTTGCTATGGTTTCTCAAGAGGGACAAGCAACAGTATAACCACTTTTTTTTTTTTCAAGCAAAGGTCTATTAATAAGGGAGTATACAAAGCACAGGCGTTCGCTTTTCGCCTAGCCGAGTTCTGCTAGGAGCAAACAGAACCTAATCTGCAGGCGTCTTAAGACAAGGTTTGTTCTTTCCCCCGAAATACATATTTTCCAAGTTGGGAAAGTATTGCAACACACACACACACACACACACACACGGCAGGACAAGATGCACCTGGTCTCTTTCCACAGTGGAACAGTCATGGTGACACTGAGCAGGTTACAGACACCGAGGCCTAATAACAACACTAGATTAAAGCCACGGAACCTGGGTGCGTAGAACTGCTGCACAGAAACACACCGCTCTGTGTAAAGCCTACACACTATAATGTCAATAAACTGGGCGACTATGTGAAACCAAACAAAGAAAGCTATGATTGCATCTAAGGCATTTACCACCCTCAGAGCAACGTCTAGGGCCATGACCTAACTGAAGTCTGTTTCATACTGTGGACTTAGTTACAGCAAGTGGACTTAGTTACACCAAGGCGGTACTAGGGTTCTAGAAAGAGGGCAGAGGCTGGTATAGGTGCCTACTCACACATGCCCAACGAAGGCTCTCTCTCTCTGTCTCTCTCCTGGTTTCCGTTAACGTGGACCGTCTGTGTCCGATTAGACCTTGATGGCAATAACCAAGGCCTGTTTTGAAAAACACTCTCAAAGAGCCCTTGTGGAGAAAAAGCCGTTAAGGGAAAAGGATAAGTTATTATGACTCTGGTCTCCGAGCCCAGGCCGCAGTGTGATTGTGTACGTGAGCGTTCATGTGCGGCCCACATGTGTTGTGTATACCCCTGAACACACTGTGATAGTTTTTCAAAACTGACGCATCCTAGTATGTCTTCTAAGGGGAAAGAGGAGACGAGGAGAGAGAGGAAGACACAATTCTTACACCGAGAGATTGTAAGTCTCTCTCTTTCTCTCTCTCTCTCTCAGCAGTGCTGTGGTGCTGATAGGCCTTTACTGTCACCCCATGAACAGGACTATTGCATCATGGGTATCCCACTGTGATCAAGACCAGAGTAAGGGGGGAGGAGTTAGAAGGTCATCTCGGGGATCCTGAATGGCCAGCAGACACAGGTTCAAATACAATTCAAAATCATTTCAAATACAGTGCCTTGCGAAAGTATTCGGCCCCCTTGAACTTTGCGACCTTTTGCCACATTTCAGGCTTCAAAACGTGAAGAATCAACAACAAGTGGGACACAATCATGAAGTGGAATGACATTTATTGGATATTTCAAACTTTTTTAACAAATCAAAAACTGAAAAATTGGGCGTGCAAAATTATTCAGCCCCTTTACTTTCAGTGCAGCAAACTCTCTCCAGAAGTTCAGTGAGGATCTCTGAATGATCCAATGTTGACCTAAATGACTAATGATGATAAATACAATCCACCTGTGTGTAATCAAGTCTCCGTATAAATGCACCTGCACTGTGATAGTCTCAGAGGTCCATTAAAAGCGCAGAGAGCATCATGAAGAACATGGAACACACCAGGCAGGTCCGAGATACTGTTGTGAAGAAGTTTAAAGCCGGATTTGGATACAAAAAGATTTCCCAAGCTTTAAACATCCCAAGGAGCACTGTGCAAGCGATAATATTGAAATGGAAGGAGTATCAGACCACTGCAAATCTACCAAGACCTGGCCGTCCCTCTAAACTTTCAGCTCATACAAGGAGAAGACTGATCAGAGATGCAGCCAAGAGGCCCATGATCACTCTGGATGAACTGCAGAGATCTACAGCTGAGGTGGGAGACTCTGTCCATAGGACAACAATCAGTCATATATTGCACAAATCTGGCCTTTAGGGAAGAGTGGCAAGAAGAAAGCCATTTCTTAAAGATATCCATAAAAAGTGTCGTTTAAAGTTTGCCACAAGCCACCTGGGAGACACACCAAACATGTGGAAGAAGGTGCTCTGGTCAGATGAAACCAAAATTGAACTTTTTGGCAACAATGCAAAACGTTATGTTTGGCGTAAAAGCAACACAGCTGAACACACCATCCCCACTGTCAAACATGGTGGTGGCAGCATCATGGTTTGGGCCTGCTTTTCTTCAGCAGGGACAGGGAAGATGGTTAAAATTGATGGGAAGATGGATGGAGCCAAATACAGGACCATTCTGGAAGAAAACCTGATGGAGTCTGCAAAAGACCTGAGACTGGGACGGAGATTTGGCTTCCAACAAGACAATGATCCAAAACATAAAGCAAAATCTACAATGGAATGGTTCAAAAAGAAACATATCCAGGTGTTAGAATGGTCAAGTTAAAGTCCAGACCTGAATCCAATCGAGAATCTGTGGAAAGAACTGAAAACTGCTGTTCACAAATGCTCTCCATCCAACCTCACTGAGCTCGAGCTGTTTTGCAAGGAGGAATGGGAAAAAATGTCAGTCTCTCGATGAGCAAAACTAATAGAGACATACCCCAAGCGACTTACAGCTGTAATCGCAGCAAAAGGTTGCGCTACAAAGTATTAACTTAAGGGGGCTGAATAATTTTGCACGCCCAATTTTTCAGTTTTTGATTTGTTAAAAAAAGTTTGAAATAACCAATAAATGTCATTCCACTTCATGATTGTGTCCCACTTGTTGTTGATTCTTCACAAAAAAATACAGTTTTATATCTTTATGTTTGAAGCCTGAAATGTGGCAAAAGGTTGCAAAGTTCAAGGGGGCCGAATACTTTCGCAAGGCACTGTACTTTCTCTCGGTTTGATTGAGCTTGCCTGGCCTTAACGGACCAATCCAAATGGTCCCAAATCTGCAAATCCACTCTCATCTGGTACTCCAGACAGGCTACAGCAATGTATTTGAAATATTTCAAATATTATTTGAACCCAGATCTGATGTCCAGATGTCTGCAGCTGGACTGACTGTCTCTATGGGGTTATAAACAGACAGGACACCCACCGCCATCCCCTGGTACAGTTCCATACACAGCCTGGGAAGTCAATGTGGCACTGTATGTGTGACGTGACACGTATAACATGTGTTAATAGTCTTTGGTCTCTGTGTTCCTTTTACACATATCAAAGTGTGTTCAGGTATGTGTGTTTTGAAAATCCATTGTGAAAATCTTTTGCATGGTGTCATGTTGTAGGTTTGACTAAGATATACAGTGTGTCTGTGTGTTTATGCCATGCTCATGTTCAGACCTTCATCTCCCGCTATAAGTAATCCGTCTCTGAGGAGGGAAACACACAAAAGCTGCACCAAACAACATTTAAACCCCTGACTAGGGTTCAGTAACCTTCCACAAACATTCTCCCTCTAACAAAACATCTGCAAACAGACCAAGCTCTTAACCAACTCCGTCTCTCTCGCTGTCTGTCTTCTCTCAAACGCCAAAACACACTTGTGGCTGTCTTAGCCTTTTTGTTCCCAATGCTAACATTTTTAAAGGGGAACCACAGAGCCTGCCCCGGGGGCTGCTTCATGTCCGTTAGCATCATATAGCCTGAAAAGACCTTTATCTGAAAGCAGGAGAAAAGACTCCAGTCCTCTAGCAGTCCGCTTGGCTTTACCACTCACTGTGGTTTCCCTGAAAAGATGAACAAACGGTCCTGTATAAAAGAAAAAACTAGCAGCTCTTTAATGAGCTCGCGACAGCTTAGTTTACGGTAACCTTTCCTCAACCAACCTGGCCCTGGTTCATAGGCCTAACGTTCAGGCTATAGTCAGTGTCTTTATTTTTTGACAAGGAAAAGCTTCATGGCTCTTGGGTGCACATATCTGTCTAGGTCGGCGTACGGGTTTGTGTGTTAAAGAAGGAGAGTAGAAAAGGGTTCTAGACAGAGATGGAGACAAATCAGGACGCCATTTCTGTTTCTAGCTATAGTTGAAGTCGGAAGTTTACATACACTTAGGTCGGAGTCATTAAACCTTGTTTTTCAACCACTCCACAAATTTCTTGTTAACAAACTATAGTTTTGGCAAGTCGATTAGGACATCTACTTTGTGCATGGCACAAGTAATTTTTACAACAATTGTTTACAGACAGATTATTTCACTGTATCACAATTCCAGTGGGTCAGAAGTTTACATACACTAAGTTGACTGTGCCTTTAAACAGCTTGTAAAATTCCTGAAAATTATGTCATGGCTTTACAAGCTTCTGATAGGCTAATTGACATCATTTGAGTCAATTAAAGGTGTACCTGTGGATGTATTTCAAGGCCTACCTTCAAACTCAGTGCCTCTTTGCTTGACATCATGGAAAAATAAAAGAAAATCAGCCAAGACCTCAGAAAACAATTGTAGACCTCCACAAGTCTGGTTCATCCTTGGGAGCAATTTCCAAACACCTGAAGGTACCACGTTCATCTGTACAACCAATAGTACGCAAGTATAAACAGCATGGGACCACGCAGCCGTCATACCGCTCAGGAAGGAGGCGTGTTCTGTCTCCAAGAGATGAACGTGCTTTGGTGCAAAAAGTAGAAATCAGCCCCAGAACAACAGCAAAGGACCTTGTGAAGATGCTGGAGGAAACAGGTACAAAAGTATCTATATCCGCAGTAAAACGAGCCCTATATCGACATAACCTGAAAGGCCGCTCAGCAAGGAAGAAGCAAGCCACTGTTCCAAAACTGCCTTAAAAAAGCCATACTGCGGTTTGCAACTGCACACGGTGACAAAGATCGTACTTTTTGGGAAAATGTCCTCTGGTCTGATGAAACAAAAATAGAACTGTTTGGCCGTCATGACCATCGTTATGTTTGGAGGAAAAAGGGGCCGAAGAACACCATCCCAAACGTGTAGCACGGGGGTGGCAGCATCATGTTTTGGGGGATCTTTGCTGCACAAGGGACTGGTGCACTTCACAAAATAGATGGCATCATGAGGGAGGAATATGATGTGGATTTATTGAAGCAACATCTCAAGACATCAGTCAGGAAGTTAAAGCTTGGTCACAATTGTGTCTTCCAAATGGACAATGACGCCAAGCATACTTCCAAAGTTGTGGCAAAATGGCTTAAGGACAACAAAGTCAAGGTATTGGAGTGGCCATTACAAAGCCCTGACCTCAAAATTTGTGGGCGAGCAAGGATGCCTACAAACCTGACTCAGTTACACCAGCTCTGTCAGGAGGAATGGGCCAAAATTCAACCAACTTATTGTGGGAAGCTTGTGGAAGGCTACTCGAAACGTTTGACCCAAGTTAAACAATTTAAAGGCAATGCTACCAAATACTAATTGAGTGCATGTAAACTTCTGACCTACTGGAAATGTGATGAAAGAAATAAAAGCTGAAGGAAATCATTTTCTCTACTATTATTCTGACATTTCACATTCTAAAAATAAAGTGGTGATCCTAACTGACCTAAGACAGGGAATTTGTATTCGGATTAAATGTCAGGAATTGTGGAAAAACCGAGTTGAAATGTATTTGGCTGAGGTGTATGTAAACTTCCGACTTCAATGGTATATCAGGGGGACCAGGACGTAAGCCTTTGCCCTTTAACTTACAAACCACAATGGGCACACCCACATACAGGACACGAGTGGGGTGAAACACCCCCATGTCTACCCCAATAACATATCCTTTAGAGTGCAACAGCTTGCACCACTGAGGGAGCGAGACATGGCCCGGACACCACTGTTAGCATTCACAGGTCGATAATGAATAACAGGGCTTTCTCTCTGAGGCTACGCAGCACAGCGCTAATGATAGCTAGCCACAAGATTACCACAGGTTAGATTGCAGAGGGCTAATGCAGCAGTCCTAACAATAATTTAACCATCGATGAGATAATTCATCTCAGCCATTACCCAATTTTCATACAATGCAAACTTTAGCGGCTAGAGTCCCAAAGAACTTACAGCATAAACACTAACGCACATGCGCGCGCGCGCACACACACACACACACACACACACGTCTTACTATACTTGTGAGGACTTTTTGGGAACCAACAATTTATTCCCTTTCAAAATCATATTTTCCTTAACCCCTAAACCTAACCCTAACTCTTAGCCCTAAACCTAACCCTAACTCTTAACCCTAAACCTAACTCTTAACCCTAAACCTAACTCTTAACCCTAAACCTAACTCTTAACCCTAAACCTAACCCTAACTCTTAACCCCTAAACCTAACCCTAACTCTTAACCCTACACCTAACCCTAACTCTTTACCCTAAACCTAACCCTAACTATTTACCCTAAACCTAACCCTTTACCCTAAACCTAACCCTAACTCTTAACCCTAAACCTAACCCTAACTGTTAACCCCTAAACCTAACTCTTAACCCCGAAACCTAACCCTAACTCTTAACCCTACACCTAACCCTAACTCTTTACCCTAAACCTAACCCTAACTCTTTACCCTAAACCTAACCCTTTACCCTAAACCTAACCCTAACTCTTAACCCTAAACCTAACCCTAACTGTTAACCCCTAAACCTAACTCTTAACCCTTAAACCTAACCCTTAACCCTAAACCTAACCCTAACTCTTAACCCTAAACCTAACCCTAACTCTTAACCCTAAACCTAACTCTTAACCCTAAACCTAACCCTAACTCTTAACCCTACACCTAACCCTTAACCCTAACTCTTAACCCTACACCTAACCCTAACTCTTAACCCTAAACCTAACCCTTAACCCCTAAACCTAACCCTAACTCTTAACCCCTAAACCTAACCCTAACTCTTAACCCCTAAACCTAACCCTAACTCTTAACCCCTAAACCTAACCCTAACTCTTAACCCTACACCTAACCGTAACTCTTAACCCTAAACCTAACTCTTAACCCTAAACCTAACCCTGACTCTTAACCCTAAACCTAACTCTTAACCCTAAACCTAACTCTTAACCCTAAACCTAACCCTAACTCTTAACCCCGAAACCTAACCCTAACTCTTAACCCTACACCTAACCCTAACTCTTTACCCTAAACCTAACCCTAACTCTTTACCCTAAACCTAACCCTTTACCCTAAACCTAACCCTAACTCTTAACCCTAAACCTAACCCTAACTGTTAACCCCTAAACCTAACTCTTAACCCTTAAACCTAACCCTAACTCTTAACCCTAAACCTAACCCTAACTCTTAACCCTAAACCTAACCCTAACTCTTAACCCTAAACCTAACCCTAACTCTTAACCCTAAACCTAACTCTTAACCCTAAACCTAACCCTAACTCTTAACCCTACACCTAACCCTTAACCCTAACTCTTAACCCTACACCTAACCCTAACTTAACCCTAAACCTAACCCTTAACCCCTAAACCTAACCCTAACTCTTAACCCCTAAACCTAACCCTAACTCTTAACCCCTAAACCTAACCCTAACTCTTAACCCCTAAACCTAACCCTAACTCTTAACCCCTAAACCTAACCCTAACTCTTAACCCTACACCTAACCGTAACTCTTAACCCTAACCCTAACTCTTAACCCTAAACCTAACTTTTAACCCTTACCCTTGTTCTAACCCTAACCCTAGTTCTAATGCTAAACCTAACCTCCTTGTTGGTTTACCATTCTTGTGAGGACTTCTGGTAATCACAAGTATAGTAAAACATGTACACACACACACACACACACACACCACAGGAGGCTGCTGAGGGGAGGACAGCTCATAATAATGGCTGGAACGGAGTAGATGGAATGGCATCAAACATATGGAAACTATCTGTTTGATGTATTTGATACCATTCCAGAATTCCGCTACCACCATTACCACGAGCCCGTCCTCCCCAATTAAGGTGCCACCAACCTCCTGTGACACCCACACACAGCACACTCCAGGCTAAATTACGCTACGGTTTATATAACCCACAAATTAATCAGAATAATATTGTTTTCCTTTCCTTTCATTAAAACAAAGGAGACCTCTTAAAAGCCAGACATGTCTTCCCTGGGATGCGGTTGTCCTGCCCCGCAGGGTCTGACATTGTGTGTGTGTGTGTGTGTGTGTGTGTGTGTGTGTGTGTGTGTGTGTGTGTGTGTGTGTGTGTGTGTCTCTGTGTGTGTGTAGGAGCAGTTAGTTAAGTGTGCAGTGCTGGGATGATCCGGGTCCAAGTGGTATTCCGGAATCCCAGTCCTATACCATCAATACCAGAGCAGTGGGACGGGGAGCAGCAAGAAAACACACAAGTGGACTGTTATTCCTGGCTGATTAAAACCTGACAAAGTCTGGAGTGTTTGGAGGAGAGAGGAGAAAAGGGGTGTAGAAAGATGGAGAGAGAGGAGAGGTGGACAGGGGGGGGGGGCAGACAACATAGAGAGCAGGAATGTAAAGCAGGAAGTTTCTCTCTTTTAATATCACTTAAGACAGATTTTGGAGCTACATACTGTGTGCATAGCCCTTCAGCCTACTGTACTACTCAGCTAGAACAGGGAAGATGAGAGATAATGGCCTAACGTAGCATACTGTCATATATCACAGACCCTTCTCTCACCCATGTCATACCTTACCCCTTATCACGCCCTTATTCCACATCAAGCCCCTATTGCTGGTCATCAAGCTGACTTTTGAGACACACACACACACACACACACGCGCCTCTGACCTGCCTGCCTGTCAGCACATCAAAGGCTCCTTTGTCACTTTGATAGCCTGCCCCAGCCTCCACGGGAGGGTGTCTACCTAACAAGCCGAGCCCATGCCGGCAGCCCCGAGCTGGGGCAGGATGAGAACAATGTCCCCCTCCTGCAGCCAGCCATGGAGGACCGTTCAAAGACACTTCTAATGAAATCCCTGTCTCCCTCCCCAGGCCTTTCACCACTCACCCTCGCTCTCTCTCTCACACACACATACATACACACACACACACACACACACACACACCTCCCTCTCCTTTCCTCCATCACTATCGTTTGTCCTTCAAGGATCCATTTATTTCAAATCACTGGATATCAGGGAGGAGGACAAAGGAAGATTCCTATTGAGCCTCTCTCCCTCTCTTGCTCTTATTCTCCCTCTCTCTCTCGCTCTTATTCTCTCTCTCGCTCTTATTCTCTCTCTCTCGCCCTCTTGTTCTCTCTCTCTCATCCTCTCTCTCTCTCACTCTCTTGTTCTCTCTCTCTCTCTCACTCTCTTGTTCTCACCCTCCTCTCTTGTTTTCTCTCTCTCTCTCTCTCTCTCTCTCTCTGCAGAGTTGGAGGAGTTGGGTTAAGGAGAACAAGAGAGAGAACCACGTTTTGATTCGGGCTTTAGCTCAGGCTTTTCATAACAAGCATCCAAAGCAGAGTGTTTACGGGAAAGCAGAATGTTTTTTGTGAGAAGGGGGCTCGAGGAGTGAGGAGAAGGTTATGAAATGCCAATGACGCTTCTCCTCTGTTGTTCGTCCATTATGCATGTCTGTCCTGACCATCGAGACCACGGCAAACAACTGGAGAGAAATCATTTTTTAACTCAAACCATTTCGCCTCCTCCTCCTCTTCTCCTCCTACTCTTCCTCACCTAAGTAGAGATCTGACTGTTTGTGCTTCTCTCAGACTCGCCCATTTAAGCGAGAGAGAGAGAGAGAGAGAGCGCGAGAGAGTTTCTACTTTCCAACATTCATGTTGAGTATTGACTCTTTATTTTTCCCTACTTGTCTCCAACTCTCATTAACTCCCTGTCAGTAAAGCATGCTGTTGATGACGGATGGCTTTGTGTTTAATGTCTTTGTGTTTAATGTCTTTGTCAACACCTTGAAGAGGCAGTGGATGTTGTGAGGAATGAGCCTGAGTAGAGCAGGAAGGTGATTCCTCCTGGGGGGCTGCATGGGGTTAATTACGTCAAGCTTGGTCCCGACTCAGACCTGGAGTTCAAATAGTAGTTGTTTTCTTTCAAATACTTTGTGTGTTTGACCGAGGCTACCTGGAGTGCCCGATGGGTGGGGTTTGAACTTTTTGGGACTCCTCAATTGGTTCCAATGCGCCCGGCCAACTCAATTAAGCACAGATTAAGTATTTGTAAGGAAACAGATCCTATTTGGGTCTAAGGTATGTTCAAAGATATGTGACAGGAAGCACTTCTGATTAGACTATTGCCTGAGCTTGGTCTGGTAGATCCCCCTCTGGAGGCGAATAATGCTTTTAAGCTACGTCTGAAACCATAGAGGGCACAAACACACACACTTGAGGTCTTCACGGGTCCGGATCGGAAATTCTTAACTTGTCTCACAGGTCCCTGTCGGGTCCTGTTTGTCATCGGGTAGACCCAAATGGACCGGACCATGGCTCTGTATAGTCTACGGCACATTTATTTTACACTAATAAGGTGAACTTATGGAAGGCATAGCCAACATATAAAGGCATATATGTTAACCAGAAGTGCAACTAGGCTGATAAACATCATTTTTTTGCCACTCTGGTCCAATCAGGTCTGGTCTAGGTCAAATTGTCTTCGGGTCCATTCGGGTTTGGGTCTAATTGGTCTCGCGTCCATTTTTAACCCGTGGAGAACTCTAACACACAAACACACACATTACAAATCAAAGTTTATTCGTCACATGCACAGAATACAGTGGGGGTTAACGGTCCTCTCCCGTCTCCCCTCTCCATCTTCCGTTTCTCCTCTCTCTTTTCCACTCTTCCCTCTCTTTTCTCCCAGCTTCCCTCTCGCCTTCCTTTCTTCCCTGTGGGATTAGCCTAGCAGGAAGCCAGCGTTCCGTCACTCTCTCTCTTTTGTGTGACACTCACACTGCTCCCAGCAGCCTCTCTGCCGCAGCGGCCAGCCTCACAATCGGGTTAAACATTCCGAGAGGGACGCTACGGCACTGGTGTCACATCCACTAAACCTTCAACCTCCACCCTGTTCAAAGACTACAGCACTGGGGTCAGAGGTGGCCCACAGACGCGGAGGGAAACATGTGTGTGGGTAAAGCAGAGTATGTGTTTGTAAGAGTGAAGCGGTACCACACGTGTGCCAGTGTGTATGGAAAGAAAGGTAAAGATCGAGAACAGTTTCATTCCCGAAATTAAAAAGTGCTGTCCAACCAGAGGTACATGCAGCTGGGGCTAGGGCTCTTATCATACCGGTCACCCAATGAAGCCAGGCTACTCCACGATCTCTAATCACCTAGGGAGAGAGAGTCACTAGCCCCCTTCACTAGGGCTGCCCGATTCATCGAATTCACATCGAAATCGCAATATTTATATGTGCAACAGCCATATTCCAAGAGATCCACATCGCACGCAATATTCTGAAACGCATCTCAGACGCGTGCAACGTCTGTTTTTATAGTTTACTCTGTCTTTTTTCCTCCTCTTGTGGCTGCTTCCCACACACACACACACACACACACACACACGCAAGCGCCACCGGGTCACTCAAGCGGCACAGTTCCACCTCCTGGCTATTAGATTCACTAGAAGTGTTCATGCTTTTCTGTTAGGTCAATGCAGTCAACCGATTGCTCCAAAAACGAATGAGGCTGCGTTCCACGTTGCTTCTTAATAGAAGTCATTCCGTTTCGATGATTACAACATTTCACACAAGTGTTTATCGTTATTGTCAAATCGCAATCGCAATTCGATGTTTCTCCCAAATCGTGCAGCCCTACCCTTCACAAACCTCTATGAGCAGAATCCTGCTGAGGTAACCAGGGAACATTCAGTAAGCTTCACTTCATACTAAGGCCAAGGATATACTGTACTGTACATACAGTTGAAGTCAGAAGTTTACATAGACCTTAGTCAAATACATTTAAACTCAGTTTTTCACAATTCCTGACAATTAATCCTAGTAAAAATGCCCTGTTTTAGGTCAGTTAGGATCACCACTTTATTTTAAGAATGTGAAATGTCAGAATAATAGTAGATAATTTTTATTTCAGCTTTTATTTCTTTCATCACATTCCCAGTGGGTCAGAAGTTCACATACACTCAATTAGTACTTGGTAGCATTGCCTTTAAATTGTTTAACTTGGGTCAAATGTTTCGGGTAGCCTTCCACAATAAGTTGGGTGAATTTTGGCCCATTACTCCTGACAGAGCTGGTGTAACTGATTCAGGTTTGTAGGCCTCCTTGTTCGCAAATATTTTCCAGTTCTGCCCACAAATTTTCTACAGGATTGAGGTCAGGGCTTTGTGATGTCCTTTCCAATACCTTGACTTTGTTGTCCTTAAGCCATTTTGCCACAACTTTGGAAGTATGCTTGGGGTCATTGTCCATTTGGAAGACCCATTTGCGACCAGGCTTTAACTTCCTGACTGATGTCTTGAGATGTTACTTCAATATATCCACATAATTTTCCTCCCTCATGATGCAATCCATTTTGTGAAGTGCACCAGTCCCTTTTGCAGCAAAGCACCCCCACAACATGATGCTGCCACCCCCGTGGTTCATGGTTGGGATGGTGTTCTTCGGCTTGCAAGACTCCCCCTTTATCCTCCAAACATAACGATGGTCATTATGGCCAAACAGTTCTATTTTTGTTTCATCAGACTAGAGGACATTTCTCAAAAAAGTACCATCTTTGTCCCCATGTGCAGTTGCAAACCGTAGTCTTGCTTTTTTATGGCGGTTTCCGAGCAGTGGCTTCTTCCTTGCTGAGCGGCCCTTCAGGTTATGTCGATATAGGACTTGTTTTACTCTGGATATAGATACTTTTGTAACTGTTTCCTCCAGCATCTTCACAAGGTCCTTTGCTGTTGTTCTGGGATTGATTTGCAATTTTTGCACCAAAGTACGTTCATCTCTAAGAGACAGAACGCGTCTCCTTCCTGAGCAGTATGACGGCTGCGTTGCCTCATGGTGTTTATACTTCGGTACTATTGTTTGTACAGATAAACTTGGTACCTTGGTACCTTCAGATGAACTTGGTACCTTTGGAAATTTCTCCCAAGGATGAACCAGACTTGTGGAGGTCTACAATTTATTTTCTAAGGTCTTGGCTGATTTCTTTTGATTTTCCCATGATGTCAAGCAAAGAGGCACTGAGTTTGAAGGTAGGCCTTGAAATACATCCACAGGTACAACTCCAATTGACTCAGATGATGTCAATTAGCCTATCAGAAGCTTGTAAAGCCATGAGATTATCTTCAGGAATTTCCCCAAGCTGTTTAAAAGGCACAGTCAACTTAGTGTATGTAAACTTCTGACCCACTGGAATTGTGATACAGTGAATTATAAGTGAAATAATCTGGTTTGTAAACAATTGTTGGAATAATTAATTGTGTCATGCACGAAGTAGATGTCCTAACCGACTTGCCAAAACTATAGTTTGTTAACAAGAAATCTGTGGAGTGGTTGAAAAACGAGTTTTAATGACTCCGACCTAAGTGTATGTAAACTTCCGACTTCAACTGTATACAGCCCATAAAAGCACAGTTGGTTGTATCAAGCTACTGTGGCCTCCATCAGCCCCGCAATGTAATATTATTGGTTAGGAAGGCAGGCGTGGTCGGGTAGGATTTAGTGTGGCAGAGCCCAAGGAAGCCCAGGTAGGAGCTCTCCCAGAGTGGGGTAATATAACCTCAGGAGATGTCAGGAATGACTTACATTCGGAGTCAAGCTCAACTGCATGAGAAGCACATGTTTCATTTGAAGAGCAAGAGTGAGAGCGAGAGAGAGAGAGAGCCAAAGGCATGCTACATTTCAGCTCTAATCTAGTGTGGGGAAAGAGAGGATGGAGGAGAAACAAAAGGAGGACAGAAGTGTGGGAGGAGAGGGAGATGACGGATAGAAAAGTTCATATCCCAAACAAATGAGTACAGAGCGGTGCCCTTGGGATCTTTCTCTGACACTAATCCCCCACCTGGCCTGTCCAACACACACACACACAGACAGACACACACACACATTGCCAGACAAAGGCGGTTCAGTGTAGTGGTCCCTGCTGTCCTTGATTCTTGGAGGAGATAAGTTCTTTAGTAGCACCTCTGATTCTCCCATGGGGCTTTGCTGCTGCTCTCCCACTCTTCTATGGCCTTAGCGCAGTATGGAACGCCAATAGAAAGGTTGTGTGTATGTGCTGTGCGACTGCAGGATGTACCTGGTGAATTAGCCAGATGGGGCTTAGACAGAAAGAGGCGAGCCGAAAGGTCCCTCTTTGCTTCACCCCGCTCTCAGCCTCTCAGGCTTAGTTTACACAAGAAGGTCATTTTAATCAGGCGAATGCCAGGCAACCTAATCTGCAGGTCTTTGCTTGAGCATAAACAGAGGATATCATTGGGCTCAGAGTGGCTCAGATACCAGTAGTCATGGAAAAGTAATTTAGTGAACCTGACCTTGAGACCCAAATCCCTTCCTGGCCTCTCTAGCCTCCTAGCCTCTACCCCCTGCTTGTCTCACACTCTCTCTACTGGAGTAGGGGACAAGCAGGACGAAAGTAACACTTATTTTCTAATTACCCAAGAGATTTATAGAGCTAGAAACATATTTTATGACTAACAACTTATACATGTCCTCTACCATTATCACCTGTAATTTCATTTCTCGGGTAAATGAGTTGATATTAAATAGACCGAACTACTGCAACGTTACTTTTGTACCTGCTAGTTGGGTGTGAGTAACACAGCCTTGGGACAGAAGTAACAGCTGGTGAGAAGTGCACAATATCTGTCTTTTATCCATGTTTCAGGTTTGTAATGTTCGTTACTTTCAAGAAATGTACTATCAGCCACGATGTCATGTTTGTGTTGATTTGTATAATTAATGCCATAGGTTCAGAATTTATGAAAAGGAACCACACATCAACATCACAGTGTTGCGCAAACCACAATATTTTGCCTTTAATATTAAAATTGGATTAGAATAGATCACATAATAGCTACATTAACCATAATTGTCTCATCTCACTTTGATGGGAACGTAGTAGGGTATGTTTTTCACCATTGTCACTGACTATTAATGCTTAGCCTTACCAATCTGGTTAGAGCGTTGGGCCAGTAACCCGAAAGGTTGCTGGATCGAATCCCCGAGCTGACAAGGTAAAAATCTGTCTGTGTCTTGATAGAATAAACATTTGAATTCTCTTCTCAAACGGAAAACTCATCATGCATTCACATTTCCATGGCTTGACACAAGGTAATTGACCCCCAGAATCGTAAAAGATATCTATTTTTTTGATCACTAACCTGTCGATAAAAGCTTACCGTGTGTGAGAAGTCGATCCATAAAGTCAATTGATTGAGGCATTCTAATGTCCTATATCATTTTCAAACATTCAGCCATTTGGCTAACATTCAGCCATTTGGCTAACATTCAGCCATTTGGCTAACATTACAAAAGCAATATGAACTAGAGGAGACAATGGCCTCTGCTTAAACTTGACATGTATTTGATTCCAGGTTATCAGTTAACACGGCGTTACTTTCGTCCCTCCAGTCTCTCCTGTAACTTCTCCCAGGCTAACGCCAAAGACTGCTGTCATTTAGTCACTAGACAGGGTTAAGAAAATGTGGAACCTTAAACAATTAAACACAAATCTACAACTGAAAAACACTTCCGGGTCCATCTTTTTTTGTTGTACTTACATCGCTCGAAACCACTTTTTGTTGATAACATTTTTATATATTTTTTTGCAGGGAGCTTGTCCTCATTAGGAACATGCTGACTTCACTGCGTCATTCTATCTGAGGAAATGGGCATGTTACTTCCGTCCCAGCTCTCCCCTACTCATGATCCTAGTTCGTGCTTAAGAACATTATTCCTGTCACGTTCTGACCTTTATTTCCGTTGTTTTGTATTTATTTAGTATGGTCAGGGCGTGAGTTGGGTGGGCAGTCTATGTTTGTTTTTCTATGTTTTGGGGCATTTCTATGTTTTCGGCCTAGTATGGTTCTCAATCAGAGGCAGGTGTCATTAGTTGTCTCTGATTGAGAATCATACTTAGGTAGCCTGGGTTGCACTGTTTGTTTGTGGGTGATTGTCTATGTTAGTGGCTTGTGTCAGCGCAGGTCTCATTTTGTAGCTTCACGGTCGTATTTGGTTTATTGTTTTCGTTACTCTTTTGCATAGTGTTCAGTCTTTCTTTATTAAAGATTCACCATGGACACTTACCACGCCGCGTATTGGTCCTCAGATCCATCTCGCCTCTCCTCTTCAGACGAAGAGGAGGACGACCGTGACAATTCCAGCAGTGTGGGAACGCGTCACTGACCTACCTTCAGAAACTATAGGAGTTCTCATACTCAAACATACACGAGAGCATACACGTATGCATGCATGCACACACACACACACACACACCAACCCACACTACCACCAAAACCAATCAGATTCTATGTTCTACGATTGAATCCTGTGGATGCCAGAGTGGAAGGGAGAGCAACAAACATCCCATTTCTCACGTGTCCGTGTGTCAGAGACTCAGAGTCAGACTAACGGATGAATGAGCAGACAGACCCAGACCCTTCCCAAACACAGGGGGCTTACCCAGACCCCTACACCCCAGATCCAGCACTGCCTAGGAGTGGGAAAGACATAACTCAGGACCCTGCCTGTTGTCTAGTGCATGTGTGTGTGGGGTGTACGTGTGTATGTGCACTCTGTGCACTACCGTCCTGGTTAGACTCTCAGGGCTGTTTTGCTAGTCCTGCGTTACCTATACTCCCAATGGAGAAAACATGCCAGGGACACTGGTTAATGAGCTTTACTGAGATTCGCTCTCTGTCTTTATGTCTGATTAGAGACGCGATCGTCTCTAAACTCTCTCTCGTCTCAGTCTCCTCCGTCCCATTCCCTCAGTCTCCTGCCTTGCTACTACTGTCCGAAACGTTGTCTGTCTTCATCTGACTGATAAGGTAACGAACGATAAGGCCTCTTACCTATGGCACGCACACACACACAGTTTTGAGCTGTGTTTCCCAGGTCTCTGCCAGGAAGCACAGCCGCCAGGGCGGTCTTGTTATCATCGTGTCTGATTTCTGGTGTTTCATAGTGGAGGAGAGGAGAGGCAGAGAGGTGGGGGGGGGGGGGGGAGGGAGAAAGTGAGAGAGGAGGAGAGCCGGCCGGCCAGCCTGCCTGTCTGAGCGCTCCAGAAAGCATACCATTAGCCTCTCTCTCCAGCCAGAGCCCTTGCTAATGAAAAGCAGAACTCTTTTACATCTCAGAAATAACACCGACACATCTATCATTTATTACAGGACCCCCCCCCCCCCCCCCCCCCCCCTCCCCTCAGCCCCAGTTAACACTTCGTAGGCACTACCTGTTGCTGTGGAAGGATGTTGGAACCATAGAATAAGAATCACCACATTTGAGTCATTTAGCAGACGCTCTTATCCTGAGCGACGTACAGGAGCAATGAGGGTTAAGTGACTTGCTCAAGGGCACATTGACAGATGTTTCACCTAGTCAGCTCAGGGATTCAAACCAGCCACCTTTTGGTCACTGGCCTAGCGCGCTTAACCGCTAGGGTACCTGCCACCCTACTATTTCTATGGTTACGACTAATTTATATATACAGCTATTATATATACAGTACCAGTTTGGACACACCTACTAATTTCAGGGTTTTTCTTTATTTTGACTATTTCTACATTGTAGAATAATAGTGAAGACATCAATACTATGAAATAACATATATGGAATCATGTAGTAACCAAAAAAGTGTTAAACAAATCAAAATATATTTTATATTTGAGATTCTTCAAAGTAGCCAGTCTTTGCCTTGATGACAGCTTTGCACACTCTTGGCATTCTCTCAACCAGCTTCATGAGCTAGTCACCGGGAATGCATTTCAATTAACAAGTGTGCCTAATTTGTGGAATTTCTTTCCTTCTTAATGCGTTTGAGCCAATCAGTTGTGTTGTGACAAGGTAGGGGTGGTATACAGAAGACAGCCCTACTTGCTAAAAGGCCAAGTCCATATTTTGGCAAGAACAGCTCATTTAACAAAAGTGAAATGACAGTCCATCATTACTTTAAGACATGAAGGTCAGTCAATCTGGAACATTTCAAGAACTTTGAAAGTTTCTTCAAGTGCAGTCGCAAAAACCATTAAGTTATATGATGAAACTGGCTCTCATGAGGTCTGCCACAGGAAAGGAAGACCAAATTTGAGATTTTTCTTTCCAACCACTGTGTCTTTGTGAGATGCAGAGTAGGTGAACGGATCATCTCTGCATGTGTGGTTCCCACCATGAAGCATGGAGGACGTGGTGTGATGGTGTGGGGGTGATTTGCTGGTGACACGGCCTGTGATTTATTTAGAATTCAAGGCACACTTAACCAGCATGGCTACCACAGCATTCTGCAGCCATCTCATCTGGTTTGCGCTTAGTGGGACTATCATTTGTTTTTAACAGGACAATGACCCAACAGACCTTCAGGCTGTGTAAGGGCTATTTGACCAAGGATGAGAGCGATGGAGTGCTGCATCAGAAGACCTGGCCTCCAGAATCACCCAACTTCAACCCAGTTAAGATCTTTGGGATGAGTTGGACCGCAGAGTGAAGGAAAATCAGCCGACAAATGCTCAGCATATGTGGGAACTCCTTCAAGACTGTTGGAAAAACATTTCAGGTGAAGCTGCTTGAGAGAATGCCAAGAGTGTCCAAAGCTGACATCAATGCAAAGGGTGGCTACTTTGAAGAATCTGTTTGGCTACTTTGAAGATTTGTTTAACACTTTTTTGTTTACTACATGATTCCATATGTGTTATTTCATAGTTTTGATGTCGTCACTATTATTCTAAAATGTAGAAAATAGTAAACACAAAGAAAAACCCTTGAATTAATAAATTTTTCATATGGGTGGTCCCGGGAATCAAACCCAGAATCCTGGCATTGCAAGCACCATGCTCTCCCAACTGAGCCACAAAGGACAATAAAATATATATTTTTAAATTGACGTGACGTGTGTCAAGGCCTACATGTGTGGTGCATTTTGTTGTTAATCTCACTGACCGAGAGAGACAGAGAGACAGAGAGACAGAGAGAGGCGGTATCACAAAAGGAGCTTTGTGAACCACTCATGGGAGAAAGAGAGAAGGGAAAACATTTAAACAAATTGGTTACGCTACAAAGACGTTCTCTCTGAAACGCTTGTCCAGAGATAGTTGTAAATGGCAATAATGTTTTTGTAACGCTACAGGGTAGTGGTTGACCGACTGACGGCTATTCCCGAGACAGTGACAGACATCGTTCTCTGTCCGTTTTGACAATGCTGATTCCACCACATTTGTATGGAGGAAAGTACTGTCGTTAGATACAATTAAGAGAATACTTATTATTTTTAGGGTAGTTCCATCCCTTTCATCATCTTATAACTCAAGGTAGGGGTTCTCTTGGTCTTGGTACAGTTTAGCTAGGAGCGTAAAATATGCTTTTGGGAGCATACAGTACAGTCTGGTGGCCATTTCTCTACACCTCTATGCAATCCAAATTCATTTATCAGCTGGTGTAAAGCGGTGAAGGGGTAAAATTTCCCATCTGCTTAATACAACACTTAGAAGAGAGCTTCTCACTATAAATCAGCTGTCCAGGTGACGTTTCCTTCTACGATGAAGAAAACACAGAGGAGAGTTACACGGAACCCAAACCGGCTGCGCGCGAGCGCCATCGTGCATAAATGTATTTTGTCCCCCCACACCAAACGCGATCCTCACACACAGGTTATAATATCAAAACAAACTCTGAACCAATTACATTAATTTGGGGACAGGTCGAAAAACATTAAACCTTCATGGCAATTTAACTAGCTAGCTTGAACTTGCTAGCTAATTTGTCCTATTTAGCTAGCTTGCTGTTGCTAACTAATTTGTCCTGGGATGAGTTGTTATTTTACCTGAAATGCACAAGGTCCTCTACTCTGACAATTAATCCACACATAAACGATCAACCGAATCGTTTCTAGTCATCTAGACCTTCTAGGCTTTTTATCTTGACATTATATTGCGATTGGCAACTTTCATAAAAGTAATTTGTCTTTCAGTCACCCATGTGGGTATGACCAATGAGGAGATGGGAGAGGAAGGACTTGCAGCGCGATCTGTGTCAGAAATAGAACTGACTTCTATTTTAGCCCTTGGCAACGCAGACGTTTGTTAGAGCGCGCGAGCAGTGTGGGTGCAATAATTAAATAATACAGATTTCTACATTTATTTTGCATCGCTCGCACACACGAGCGGAGTAGTCAGCCTGTTAGAAAGTCTGATTAGGGAAAGAGCAAGAGTATAACAGAGACTGGGTTTGGGTGGCATCCAGATTGCCATACCTTGATACTTTGCCTGTTGTATCCCGGGATTTATACTATTGCCTATAATTGTATTTATTTGTATTTAACTAGGCAAGTTAAGAACACATTCTTATTTACAATGACAGCCTAGGAACAATGGGTTAACTGCCTTGTTCAGGGGCGAAATTACAGATTTTTACCTTGTCAGCTCTGGGATTTGCTCTAGCAACCTTTCAGTTACTGGCCCAACGCTCTAACCACTACACTACCTGCCGCCCCGAAAGGGGCATATTTTCTTTGTTTTTGCTCCAAATGTTTAAAAAAAAAAATGTAACGTCGTACAGTTTCTGACCTAAACTATACAAGAATACAATTAAATAAAAAAATGCTACTCACAGTTTGCTGCACTCACAAAACAAATATTAGCCAGCAAGGCTCTTGATCCAGGAGGGGTTTCTCTGGTGTTTGCAAGTGAATGCTTAACTTTTTAAAGCAGCTAACCACTTAGCTAGTAGCTAACTAGCTACTAAATTAGCAAACCAAATGCACAACCGCAGAGTATTTAGCACATTTTAGACAGCTAACGTAACAGTTACAAGACAATTAGCTGTGAATTTCATTATGTAATAAGATCACATGCTGCATGACAGTGAGTGACTGACAAGGCTCCGGTCTCTGGTCGTTGTGTGCATGTAAACAAACACCACATGACACGACACGGAGGGCTGCCATAAGCAACATAATAATGTGACAGATGAAATTAAGAACACAAATGTTCTTTCTCTCCTAACGTATTGCTCAAGTTGACTGCAGGTATGTACTTAAAAAGTAGCTTCAATTATTCAAATGTGTTAAAAAAAAAAAAATCTGTTGGTTTAAACAGTATTGGTGGTATTGAAAAACAATCCCATGGCTTTTTCCAAATACCCCAGCATAAGGTATACGGCATACTGCCCAAGCCAAATTGAGACAGTCGAAGAGAGAGGGAGAGGGAGGGAGAGAAGGAGAGAGGGAGCGAGAGGGTGTGTAAGAGAGAGTAGTGAGAAAGTTTGAGAAAGAACAATAGTATATTAGAAAGTATGACAAAGAGAGGGAGGGAGAGAGAGATCGAAAGAGCTTGTGACGAAGCACTGGTGTCTTTTGACCCTCTCGCTGTGGTGGTGAGGGAGGAGGGGGCAGGGGGTGTGCAAGGTTTGTTATGGAACACCTGCCTCCACTTAACCCTTCTCAGGCGTTCTGCTTGAGCTGCCTCTTTCAGCCCTCTCTCTCCGGTCCCCGTTCTGCCCCCATTCATGCATGGGGTGTCCCGCAGGCACAGGGGCCTCTGTCCCTCTCCTTCCCAAACACCAGGCCAGCTGGGGGCCTTTAGGACTGGGGTTGGCCCTGGGGATGGGGCTGAGACTGAGGCAGCCACCCCAACACTCCCACAGCCAGTCAGCCACCATCTGCATTCATGTCACACTAGTCCAATCCCCCAACATACATTGGCAAAGACTGGGGTAGAAATACAAACACACACACACACACGAATACCCACAAACACCAATACACACCACCAATACCCACACATACATCATCCCCAACCCCAGCCCAACTGATCGTTATGCCAATCAAGGGTGTCTGTTAGGTCAAGAGTTATTCACATCACATTAGAGGACATGGGGTTCCTCTATTCAGGACCCACCACAGGCAAGGCCCCCCTTTCCCCACGCCTCGTAAAAGACTGGCCCCTCTCCTCACCCCCTTCCACTCACCCTGACTCTCCCTCTTCCCCCCCAAATCCCTGCTCCCCTAAACTCGCTTTCCTTTCCCCCTCTGTTTCTCTTCTCCCCTGGCCCCTCTCCTCTTTCCCTTTGACCATGAACCATAGCTGCAGTGTTCCCTGGTCCAATTACTCTGATTACCCATGTCTACATTAGGCACCGCCCCCTGTCCCTGGTAATGGCTTCTCTGGGGTGGCTATCCCTAAACTGTGTGTGGTAGTTCTCATCACTAGGTTTGTTTAATATGGTGTCTGAGCCTGAGAAGAGGCTGTATTACCGCTGACAGACAGTCCCCATTGGGCTCTCTCTCTCTCTCTCTCCTTGCATCATTGACTCACCCGAGTGCTCCAGCTGCTTTCAATGGTCTGAGAATCTCTATTCGCTTTCCTTGAAAAAATACTTGAAAAACACAAAGAATGCAGTTTTAGTTTAAACATAACCAGTATTATCAAAGAGTAGGTGCTAAGTAAAACGAAACGGAACAGCTTTATTCTCTTACCGGCAGTTTGAGAAATAGCAACGCACAGTGATCTGGCTGATTCGGGAGCTTTTTGTTGGAGCGAGTTACACAAATACACTACAGTAGTCACTCAGTACTATGAACATTCTTCAACTTTCAACCGTTCAATGCCAAAGAATTCACAACTTTCTCAGAACTCCTTAACCTTTTACTGCAGTGGGTTAAGTCAGGGCCACACAGAGTGTTTCTTGGTAGTCCTAAACAAATCTACTTTGAAACAAAAGTATACACCTCAGACACATGGTCCTGGGCTTAAACAAAATAAGACATCTGTACCATGTCAGATAGATTTGAAATGTATTCAGTTTTGCGTACCAATGTTACATTTTGTATATGTCACGGAAAACTAAATTGAGAACACATTGGCTGTACAATAACATGCTATAAATTATGGCAGAGTTCTGGTTCTGTGCTTCACAGCGCTGTGTGGGTTTTGACTGACAGCCATTCAGAACTTTCGCACAGCACGCGTCAAAAAGTCGCTCACATCCCTCCTGCTAATTGGACAACGTTTGCACACCAACAAGTTGTCTGAGTGAGGGAAATGCTGTAAGTTAAGAGGACTGTAATGAGTGTCCTCCTCCTCTTTTGACGAAGAGGAGTAGTAGGAAGGATCGGAGGACCAATGCGCAGCGTGGTAAGTGTCCATTTTAATATATAAAACTGAACACTATAAAAATACAAAATAACACCGTGAACGAACAAACAAAAATCGAACCAGTCCCGTGTGGTACAGGCACAGGAAACAATCACCCACAACTCAAAGGTGAAACCAGGCAACCTCAGTATGGTTCTCAATCAGGGACAACGATTGACAGCTGCCTCTGATTGAGAACCATACCAGGCCAAACACAGAAATCCCAAATTATAGAAAAAAGGACATAGACAACCCACCCAACTCACGCCCTGACCATACTAAAACAAAGACATAACAAAAGAACTAAGGTCAGAATGTGACAAGGGCTCTATGTATTTTGAAAGATGAAATGTTGTAGATTGTAATAAATACCGCTTTAACGGCATACAAGCAAGCCAAACACCCGTGAGTCCTTAACGTGCACTTCACATTTCCATAGCATAAACCTACAGTTGAAGTCGGAAGTTTAAATATACCTTAGCCAAATACATTTAAACTCAGTTTTCACAATTCCTGACATTTAATCCTAGTAAAAATTCCCTGTCTTAGGTCAGTTAGGATCACCACTCTCCAGCAGGTGTATCTCACTGATCATCCCTAAAGCCAACACCTCATTTGGCCGCCTTTCCTTCCAGTTCTTTGATGCCTGTGACTGGAACGAATTGCAAAAATTGTTGAAGTTGGAGACTTTTATCTACCTCACCAACTTTAAAACATCTGCTATCTGAGCAGCCTACCAATCGCTGCGGCTGTACATAGTCTATCGGTAAATAGCCCACCCAATTTACCTACCTCATCCCCATACTGTTTTTATTTATTTACTTATTTACTTTATTTATTTACTTTTCTGCTCTTTTGCACACCAGTATCACTACCTGCACATGACCATCTGATCATTTATCACTCCTGTGTTAATCTGCTAAAATTGTAATTATTCGCCTACCTCCTCATGCCTTTTGCACACAATGTATATAGACTCATTTTTTTCTACTGTGTTATTGACTTGTTTATTGTTTACTCCATGTGTAACTGTTCACACTGCTATGCTTTATCTTGGCCAGGTCAGAGTTGTAAATGAGAACTTGTTCTCAACTAGCCTACCTGGTTAACTAAAGGTGAAAGAAAAATAATAATTAAAAAAAACACTTTATTTTAAGAATGTCAAATGTCAGAATAATAGTAGAGAGAATGATTTCAGCTTTTATTTCTTTCATCACATTGCCAGTGGGTCAGAAGTTTACATACACTCAATTAGTATTTGGTAGCATTGCCTTTAAATTCTTTAGCTTGGGTCAAATGTCTTCCACAAGCTTCCCACAATAAGTTGGGTGAATTTTGGCTTTGTGGTCAGGGCTTTGTGATGGCCACTCCAATACCTTGACTTCGTTGTCTTTAAGCCATTTTTCTAAAACTTTGGAAGTATGCTTGGGGTTATTGTCCATTTGGAAGACCCATTTGCAACCAAGCTTTAACTTCCTGACGGATGTCTTGAGATGTTGCTTCAATATATCCACATAATTTCCCATCCTCATGATGCCATCCTTTTTGTGAAGTGCACCAGTCCCTCCTGCAGCAAAGCACCCTCACAACATGATGCTGCCGCCCTCGTGCTTCACAGTTGGGATGTGTTCTTCGGCTTGCAACCCTCCTCCTTTTTCCTCCAAACATAATGATGGTCATTATGGCCAAACAGTTCTATTTTTGTTTCATCAGACCAGAGGACATTTCTCCAAAACATACTATCTTTGTCTCCATGTGCAGTTGCAAACCGTAGTCTGGCTTTTTATGGCGGTTTTGGAGCAGGGGCTTCTTCCTTGCTGAGCAAATCAAATCAAATCTGATTTGTCACCTACACATGGTTAGCAGATGTTCATGCGAGTGTAGCGAAATGCTTGTGCTTCTAGTTCTGACAATGCAGTAATAAGCAACAAGTAATCTAACCTAACAATTTCACAACAACTACCTTATTTTTATTTACCTTTATTTAACCAGGTAGGCAAGTTGAGAACAAGTTCTCATTTACAATTGCGACCTGGCCAAGATAAAGCAAAGCAGTTCGACAGATACAACAACACAGAGTTACACATGGAGTAAAACAAACATACAGTCAATAATAAAGTATAAACAAGTCTATATACAATGTGAGCAAATGAGGTGAGAAGGGAGGTAAAGGCAAAAAGGGCCTTGGTGGCAAGGTAAATACAATATAGCAAGTAAAACACTGGAATGGTAGTTTTGCAATGGAAGAATGTGCAAAGTAGAAATAAAAATAATGGGGTGCAAAGGAGCAAAATAAATAAATAAATTAAATACAGTTGGGAAAGAGGTAGTTGATAGGGCTAAATTATAGGTGGGCTATGTACAGGTGCAGTAATCTGTGAGCTGCTCTGACAGTTGGTGCTTAAAGCTAGTGAGGGAGATAAGTGTTTCCAGTTTCAGAGATTTTTGTAGTTCGTTCCAGTCATTGGCAGCAGAGAACTGGAAAGAGAGGCGGCCAAAGAAAGAATTGGTTTTGGGGGTGACTAGAGAGATATACCTGCTGGAGCGTGTGCTACAGGTGGGAGATGCTATGGTGACCAGCGAGCTGAGATAAGGGGGAACTTTACCTAGCAGGGTCTTGTAGATGACATGGAGCCAGTGGGTTTGGCGACGAGTATGAAGCGAGGGCCAGCCAACGAGAGCGTACAGGTCGCAATGGTGGGTAGTATATGGGGCTTTGGTGACAAAACGGATTGCACTGTGATAGACTGCATCCAATTTGTTGAGTAGGGTATTGGAGGCTATTTTGTAAATTACATCGCCAAAGTCGAGGATTGGTAGGATGGTCAGTTTTACAAGGGTATGTTTGGCAGCATGAGTGAAGGATGCTTTGTTGCGAAATAGGAAGCCAATTCTAGATTTAACTTTGGATTGGAGATGTTTGATATGGGTCTGGAAGGAGAGTTTACAGTCTAACCAGACACCTAAGTATTTGTAGTTGTCCACGTATTCTAAGTCAGAGCCGTCCAGAGTAGTGATGTTGGACAGGCGGGTAGGTGCAGGTAGCGATCGGTTGAAGAGCATGCATTTAGTTTTACTTGTATTTAAGAGCAATTGGAGGCCACGGAAGGAGAGTTGTATGGCATTGAAGCTTGCCTGGAGGGTTGTTAACACAGTGTCCAAAGAAGGGCCGGAAGTATACAGAATGGTGTCGTCTGCGTAGAGGTGGATCAGAGACTCACCAGCAGCAAGAGCGACCTCATTGATGTATACAGAGAAGAGAGTCGGTCCAAGAATTGAACCCTGTGGCACCCCCATAGAGACTGCCAGAGGTCTGGACAACAGACCCTCCGATTTGACACACTGAACTCTATCAGAGAAGTAGTTGGTGAACCAGGCGAGGCAATCATTTGAGAAACCAAGGCTGTTGAGTCTGCCGATGAGGATGTGGTGATTGACAGAGTCGAAAGCCTTGGCCAGATCAATGAACACGGCTGCACAGTAATGTTTCTTATCGATGGCGGTTAAGATATCGTTTAGAACCTTGAGCGTGGCTGAGGTGCACCCATGACCAGCTCTGAAACCAGATTGCATAGCAGAGAAGGTATGGTGAGATTCAAAATGGTCGGTAATCTGTTTGTTGACTTGGCTTTCGAAGACCTTAGAAAGGCATGGTAGGATAGATATAGGTCTGTAGCAGTTTGGGTCAAGAGTGTCCCCCCCTTTGAAGAGGGGGATGACCGCAGCTGCTTTCCAATCTTTGGGAATCTCAGACGACACGAAAGAGAGGTTGAACAGGCTAGTAATAGGGGTGGCAACAATTTCGGCAGATAATTTTAGAAAGAAAGGGTCCAGATTGTCTAGCCCGGCTGATTTGTAGGGGTCCAGATTTTGCAGCTCATTCAGAACATCAGCTGAATAGATTTGGGAGAAGGAGAAATGGGGAAGGCTTGGGCGAGTTGCTGTTGGGGGTGCAGTGCTGTTGACAGGGGTAGGAGTAGCCAGGTGGAAAGCATGGCCAGCAGTAGAAAAATGCTTATTGAAATTTTCAATTATGGTGGATTTATCAGTGGTGACAGTGTTTCCTATCTTCAGTGCAGTGGGCAGCTGGGAGGAGGTGTTCTTATTCTCCATGGACTTTACAGTGTCCCAGAACTTTTTTGAGTTAGTGTTACAAGAAGCAAATTTCTGCTTGAAAAAGCTAGCCTTGGCTTTTCTAACTGCCTGTGTATAATGGTTTCTAGCTTCCCTGAACAGCTGCATATCACGGGGGCTGTTCGATGCTAATGCAGAACGCCATAGGATGTTTTTATTATATACTTATACACACAAGTGTAAAGGGATGAAGAATATGTATATAAAAATATATGAATGAGATATAGTAGTAGATGGTATCGAGTACAGTATATACATATGAGATGAGTAATGTAGGGTATGTATAAAGTGGCATTGTTTAAAGTGGCTAGTGATACATTTTTTACATACATTTTTCCATTATTAAAGTTGCTGGAGTTGAGTCAGTATGTTGGCAGCAGCCACTCAATGTTAGTGGTGGCTGTTTAACAGTCTGATGGCCTTGAGATAGAAGCTGCAGAGCAGCCTTTCAGGTTATGGTGATATAGGACTCGTTTTGTGGATATAGATACTTTCGTACCTGTTTCCTCCAGCATCTTCAAAAGGTCCTTTGCTGTTGTTCTGGGATTGATTTGCACTTTTCGCACCAAAGTTCTTTCATCTCTAGGAGACAGAACACGTGTCCTTCCTGAGCGGTATGACGGCTGTGTGGGCCCATGGTGTTTATACTTGGGTACTATTGTTTGTACAGATGAACGTTTGGAAATTGCTCCCAAGGATGAACCAGGCTTGCGGAGGTCTACAATTTTTTTCTGAGGTCTTGGCTGATTTCTTTTGATTTTCCCAATATGTCAAGCAATGAGGCACTGAGTTTGAAGGTAGGCCTTGTAATACATCCACAGGTACACCTCCAATTGACCTCAATTGACTCAAATGATGTCTAGCCTATCAGAAGCTTCTAAAGCCATGACATACTTTTCTGGAATTTTCCAAGCTGTTTAAAGGCACAGTCAACTTAGTGTATGTAAACTTCTGGCCCACTGGAATTGTGATACAGTGAATTATAAATGAAATAATCTGTCTGTAAACAATTGTTGGAAAAATGACTTGTGTCATGCACGAAGTAGATGTCCTAACCAACTTGCCAAAACTATAGTTTGTTAACAAGGAATTTGTGGAGTGGTTGAAAAAATAGTTTTAATGATTCCAACCTAAGTGTACGTAAACTTCCGACTTCAACTGTATGTCATATACAGTGTCAACGTTTATGATCACTGTGTTTGATGCGCAGTTACAAGGCTACACGGCGTCACATCCCTGGGTTGTTCTGAACAGAATTAACCTGTTTGTCTATTGTGAAGAAGATTTGCCACGAAACACGCACCTGAATGACACCTTTCTATGCACACCAGCATTACGATCTGTTTCTCTGACTTGCCCTGTGAAAGCCTAAAAATGTTAAGATCGTATTTTATAACTTCACTATTCATGTTGACAATAGAACAAGCTTTCAAATGATGCCCGTCTGACTCAGTTTTTGGATTGCGTAAACACCAGTAATTGTGCGAGGGCGGGGATGCAGGGTTGTGTTCCAAACAAAACAACTAGCGTGCTTGCTTTAGTCCTTCAATGGCACAGCTAGGAGAGATGAAAAAAAATATATATACTTTTAGTTGAAGACTTAATTACTTAGGAACTGTGCACAGTTTGGAGAGGTGTGTGGCCACTTGGAGACACCAGTTAATCCTCTCACTCAAACCCTTGTAATGTTGTTGTCTTCTGTTGCACCTACCCCACATTTCCCAGGAATATTCTTATCATGTTGCTGAATGTTTTCAGTTTTTTCAGATTTGGTTATTAACAAATGCCGTGAAAAGTACAGTAAATGTAAAATGCACATAAAATCAACGGTGTAATTGATTGGTTCAGTCTTGTGTCAGGTGAACTGTTGTGTCCTCAACTTTGGTCTAATCATTTTCCCACGATCTCCAAAGTGTTCCCTTTCAATTTCTAATATGTTTTTCATATTTCTTCTGTAAGAAACATTTCAATTTAGCCCTTCCCACAGTTGTAAAGGGTTAAGTACCTCTACCAAATAATATCCAGCTAAACATTTTGGGAAATATTTAAACACATCCTGTCTTTTAGCAACTTAATCGAGCGATTCACAAGAACTGAAGCACTCATTTCGGTATGCTCTCCTTTTTCCCCACAACTCTGATGATGTAAGAGTGGTTACCGGGAGCATTGTCTGACTGACAGCCAGGTGGTACTTTAGCGGTGTAAGATGAGCGAGATTGGCCGTAACCACGACTACGTTGTTTATTCACCGGCCAATTGGTGTGAAACACTGAAATCCTGTGACCGAGGGCGAGAGGAAAAGGCGCAAAAGGCTCCCAAATCTCCCCCTGATCCCTGCTTTGATAGACAGGGCTCCAAAAATAACACCCACTAAGGTGCCCTCTTCCTGTCCAGAGGAGGGAGACCGGGAGAGAGAGGAAGGGCGGGAAAGAGGGAAATGGAGAGTGGCAGTGAAAGAAAGACAGGGGAATTGAAGGAAATGAGAGGGAAAGGGAGAGAGTGACAGAGGGAAATGAGTAGCTAGAGAACTGACCAGGGAAGCAGTGGCAGATAGAAAACACTTGAGAGTGGGTAGTACTATTTTTATGTGTCAGAGAAAGGAGAGTTAGGGGTGGTGATAGGTGATCCTATAGGAGGATGGATGGGATGGAATAGTCTTGGTCCTGCATGGCTGCTGACTGCTGACTTTCCCTCTCTCTCCTTCTTTCATTACGCCTGGTTCAGGGATTTCCCCCACTTTCGCTTTTGAAAAGCAGTTGTGCATTAGTTTATGATATGCTGATACTTGCCTCTACCTGACAGTGCGGTCGGAGAGACAAAAGCTGCTTCTCTGTTCTGGAGGCTGTTCTGATATCTCCTCTGGTCTCAGTAGAGAGGTGAAATATGCTGCTGGGGGATTGCTCTTGGCTCGGCTTCCGAGGGAAGAGGTTACCTTCTGGGGGATAGAGCTATGCTGCTATGCTGCCTGCTGGCCCGGACTGCCCCTAGCTGACAAACTGTTCTACATTGTTATCTTTATCTCTTTCTGGCTCTATGTTATTCTGGCGATTATTTTTCAGACCGGGCCAGGTCCGTGGAGGAATCTCCCCACAGAGACAGCATGGAGCGGAGCTTGGCTGGCCCTAAAACGGCCCTGGCTCTGGACCCTGGATAATGTTGAGGTTAAGAAAGAGGCCACGGTACAGTGTGCACAGCAGGGATGGACTCTCTGGTATAGTATTGTAGCAGAGAGAGAGAAAGCGGGAGAGAGAGAGAGAGAGAGAGAGAGAGAGAGCGAGCGAGCGAGAGCGAGCTGGAAGACAGAGTTTGGGAAAGTGAAAGAAATTGTAAAGGAGAGAACAAGAAAGAAAGAAAGAAAGAAAGAAAGAAAGAAAGAAAGAAAGAAAGAAAGAAAGAAAGAAAGAAAGAAAGAAAGAAAGAAAGAAAGAAAGAAAGAAAGAAAGAAAGAAAGAAAGAAAGAAAGAAAGAAAGAAAGAAAGAAAGAAAGAAAGAAAGAAAGAAAGAAAGAAAGAAAGAAAGAAAGAAAGAAAAGAAAAGAAAGTATTGCCCTGTCCCAGGTGAGGAAGTGAGAACCGGAGAGCACCTGGAAGTATTTTCCCCCTCAGTTACCAGGCAATGAAAAACCCACAGTCATCCAGATGGGACAGGGGGCATACACCTTCTACTAGAGAGTAAATATACACACACACATACACAGGCAGCAGCCAACCTGCATTCTCTGTGTTATTCCACATATCTCTGCACCACAGCTAATTGCTTTTGCATTACTAAGCAACCAGGCCATCTTGGTGGCATTCCAAGACCACCTCTGTGACAACGAACGCTGTAAACCTACCATAGCGTGTTGCTTTGAACTTTTCTAGAGTTTTGAAAAAGAAAGAATAAATTAGATTTGCTCTCACAGAGCCACAGCTCTCTGAAACACACACACACACACACACACACACACACACACTAGTGGTTTATTTTCATCTGGACCTGCTAATTAAATCATACCTCAAAGCATATAAATATACTGAACAAAAATATAAACGCATCATGTAAAGTGTCGGTCCCATAACGCACGAAATTGAATGTTAATTCCTCTACCATAAGCCGCCTCCAACCGCAGACCACGTGTAACCACGCCAGCCCAGGACCTCCACATCCGGCTTCTTCACCTGCGGGATCGTCTGAGGAGGGGAAGGCTGGCCTTGGCTCCCCAGTGGGTGGGCCTATGCCCTCCCAGGCCTGCGCCCCTGCCCAGTCATGTGAAATCCATAGATTAGGGCCTAATTCAATTATTTACAGTAACTCAGTAAAATCTTAGAAATTCTTGCATGTTGCATTTACATTTTTGTTCAGTAATAATATATAAAATTGTATGATAATGATAATGCCGTTAGTAGGTCTATATGTCTATTGAAGAATCCGTACAAGTAGACATGTAGCTGGTAGATAAGAATCTCATAAAAACTCATCACAAGCCTGTAGTCTGTGGTTCATGTGACTGTGGGCCTGCAGAGAGCGTCAGGAGGCTAACCAAAGAGAGAGAGAGTGTGTGTCCAGGCTGTTGGAGCCATCGCAGGGACCATTAACTCTGAGGCTAATTCATTTAAGTCACTATAACTCTCTCCGGTCAAAGGGCAACCATCAATTTACCCAACCTTCCGAGGATTGGTGTTTGCGTGTATTTGTGTGTGGGTGGGGGGGCAGGCTGGTGGTGTGTGTGTGTGTGTGTGTGTGTGTGTGTGTGTGTGTGTGTGTGTGTATGTGTGTGTGTGTTTGTGTGTGTACGTGTGTGGCACGACAGTTTTAGTAACGAGGGGGAGATGAATAATTTGTTGTTTGAAGGGGGGGGACGCAGCGGAGGAATTGGACACACACAGAGAATTATTAGCACGTGCTAATACAGACTTCCTGTACACACTCCCTTCTCGAAATCCGGTTTGAGAGTTAATTGATTAACTAATAAAACTAGAGTGCATTTGGAAAGGACAGACAGCGGGTCACATCTGCCTGTCACTGTGACTGTCCAGGGACCAAACCACAACCATGACATCGGCTGTGATACACCGTGCTGTAGGGGGGAATCCAATAATCAATTCTGAATCTACAACAAAAATAATGACAGAATGTTCCAGGGATGGATAGGGAGCGCAAAGAGACTGACATCCTTATGGGCAGACAAGCGACACGGCCCGTCAAGCTCTCCCACAGCACACATGGCAGACGCACGTACACACACACACCGTAGGTAACCTATGGTTAGAGCGTTGGGCCAGTAAACGGAAAGGTTGCTGGAACGAATCCCAGAGCTGACAAGGTAAACATCTGTCGTTCTGAGCAAGGCAGTTAACCCACTGTTTCCCGGGCGCCGAAGACGTGGATGTCGATTAAGGCCGATTCAGAGGGGTTGGGTTAAATGCGGAAGACACATTTCAGTTGAAGGAATTCAGTTGTACAACTGACTAGTGGTTTATTTTCATCTGGACCTGCAAATTGAATCATACCTCGAAATAAATCTAAAACTGTACATCATCAGAAGGTTTCGCCAAAGAACTCTCATACTGTTAGTAGGCCTTTATGGTTTATCGACGAATCTGTACTAGTATACATGTAGCTAGAAGATATACTGAAAATCAGTTTCACAGAGAATAAAAATCTCATAAAAACTCATCACAAGCCTGTAGTCTGTGGTTCATGTGACTGTGGGCCTGCAGAGAGAGTCAGGAGGCTAACCAAAGAGAGAGAGTGTGTGTCCAGGCTGTTGGAGCCATGGACCATTTACTCTGAGGCTCATACATTTAAGTCACTATAACTCTCTCCGATCAAAGGGCAACCATCAATTCACCCAACCTTCTGAGGATTGGTGCTTGCGTGCATTTGTGTGTGGACGGGGAGCACAAACAGACAAGCGACACGGCCTGCCAAGCTCTCACACAGCCACAGCTCTCTGGAACACACATACACACTGAAGGCAAACAATAACAGCAAGCTTGTCTTGATCGGTCCAGTGTTTGGACTGCCCTCTCAAACAGTCATGAATCACAACCAGTCAGTGTTACGGTGCTCTACTCCACTTGGTGGGCCGCACCGGGCGGCCATACCAAATCAGCGGGCCGACGGTGCATGTCATAAATAAGAATCCACAATGACCAAAATAGGGAAGCAGGTACGGGTCTCTCTCTCTCTCTCTCTCCCTCCCGTGGAACAAGCCTGGCCCATGGCCCTGAGGGTGTGTATCTTCCAGACAGCACTATTACTAAACAGTGTTATAGAAAACATTGGTTTCCAATGAACAATTGTTGACGCCTAGGTTGGGGGCATTTGGGGCCAATTCAACTACAGAAAGACTGATGTGGAGGTAAATAACTATTGTGGTGGAGCTTAATGACCTTGCGTGTGGGGAGGTAAAACCCTTCTCGTCTGTAAGCTTAGTGCTGCAGCAACGCAGGTCAGACAGGTCACAAAATCACGACTGCGTGATTTAGAGCTTCCAATCCCTTTTAAAACCTCTTGAAGTTAGGGGGTAGTATTTTGATGTTTGGATAAAAAACGTTACCAAAGTAAACTGCCTATTTCTCAGGCCCAAAAGATAGAATATGCAGATAGTTGGCAGATTAGGATAGAAAACATTCTAAAGTTTCCAAAACTGTCAAAATATTGTCTGAGTATAACATAACTTACATTCCAGGCAAAAACCTCAGGAAAATCCAACCAGGAAGTGCGGTTTTTCTGAAACTACTCTGTTCCATTGCAATCCACCATTTAAAGGGATATCAACCAGATTCCTTTCCCTATGGCTTCCACAGGGTGTGAACAGTCTTTAGACATAGTTTCAGGCTTTTATTCTGAAAAATGAGCGAGAATGATCACATCACGTTAGTTCATGTGCGCGCCACTGGAGCGAGACCTTGTCTTTCTCTCTTGTATTGAAAAGTTTACCGTCCGGTTGAAATATTATCGATTATTTATTGTAAAAACAAGGTTAAACAGCGCCTGGCATTTTTTCTCTTGCTCTCTCGCTCTCTCGCTCTCTCAAACTCAGGAGGCGATGCAGTTTAATTTCCGGCGCTGTTGAAATTGATGCTCTCAGAAAGAGAAGCCTCAGCAATGGGGGTACAGAGAGAGGCACCAAAGGGTGAACCTGAACTTGGGCCGGCTCCAAAACCCTGGTGCCAGACTTGGTAAACATCAAACGGTAAATGAAAAAACTGTTAAAAGTGGGGATATGAAGAAAAAGGCCTCTCCAACAAGTAAACAAAACGTTCCCTTCAACGCTCCACCTCTGAGAGATTCCATGGAGGCCAAGTGACCTTCCGCATCCCGCAGGATAAACGCATTAATTCCTGGTCTCTGCTGTACTCAACATGCTCTGGTCTGGCACACATCTACACAATCACACACATCTCTGAGATAGGGGAGAGTCTCTGTCTGCTCACAATGCAGAAGGTCCAGGCCAGGAGCTCCAATAAGGAATTTAACTACTCCTTCCATTACCATTCCGACATATTCCACCTTGCCCACAAACACTGAGACATCAAACAGAAGTCTAAGGCCTCCTTCAAAGGGCCTACTGGCTTCTGGTTAACACATCCAGCCAGTAGGGCTCTTAAGTGGCTCTCGTCTCAAGTAAATACCTTGACAATGGGCAGACAAATTGAGAAATCAGGGCTCCTCTTCAAAAGGTTCACCCACTGGTTAGCGCATCAAGCCTGCAGAGCTCTAAGTGGCTTCCATCCTTTGTAATGCCTCTGTGAATATGCTAGGGGAGGTGGGTGAGATCTCTTTCCCAGGTTTGAGAAGGTTTCAAGGGGGTTGAGGGGCTGCAGAGGGAGCTCTAACTCCCTAAGGTCTCAGCCTGGTCCCAGACGGCCCAAGTCCTGTCCTGGCACCACACTGTACATCACCATTGGTTCCTCTCTGTCGGCACATACTTGGGCAGAGTCCTCGTGGGCCGTGGCTGGGTCCTTGGCTAATGATCACTCAGAATGAACCAAATGAAGCCTTTTATTTCTGGATTCCTTGGTCGGTGTGGTCACAAGAGTAGAGGACAGGGAGAGAAAAAGGGAGGGGGAGAAAAAGGGAGAGAGAGAGAGCGAGAGAGACAGAGAGAGAGAGCGCGGGAGTGAGAGAAAAACAGTGACAGAGAGAGTGACAGAGAAAGAGGAATAGCAAAAGACTGAAAGAAGCTAATAGCTCTGTCTTCACAGAAGAATTCGAGCCAGTGAAGAGGGAGTGAGTTAAATTGCTTCTATTGATGCCAGGGTGGTAGGTGGCCCTTGCCTGCACTAGCCTCTTGGAGACTCCTGCAACACACACAGGCAGGGTCAAAATGCCATAACCACCCCAGTCATGCAGTAGTAGTAAGGGCTCCTTAGTCCTCAAGCCCTTTGTTCCTGAATGGAGTGGCTGAGCAAACAAGGACTGCTGTTTAATTGTCAGCCACTGATGGGAACAATGTGACAAAGGCTGAGCCTATACAAACAGGCTGTGTCCTGCTCGTTTCTGTTTGACTGAAGCTCTGGAGGCTGTGGAGGCTGTGGAGGCTGTGGAGGCTGTGGAGGCTGTGGAGGCTGGGGCTCTGTGAACAGTCAGGGCAGTGGAGACCCTGGAAACCATAGGCCTAATCCCTCAGCAGTCTTAAATACAAAGTATTACTTTACTAACTGAATCCCTTTAGAGAGTAGAAAGGGAACGGGGGAAAAAAGCGTCAGGAGGCAACACAGGAGACCATGGAGGGAGTGAATTCCTCATAAAAAGTTGCTGTCAGTGACTTTGAATCCATCGTAAAAACGTAAGGTTCCAAAAAAACTACAGAAAAATCAACTGTCTTCCAAACAATGTCATTTTGACGGCATATAAGTCTACAGCAGAGAATAATCATCATCTTTCCTCTTTCTCCAATTACACAAACATTTCCAGGCGCCTCAACAGGCAGATTACTCATGACCCAACTTTGGCCGTCCTTTCTTTTGACGCACAGAAGCAACACCAATCGACCAAGCCTCAATTATCCTCCCTAAAACAATGGGATGAAAATGGCCTAGACTTCCCCCAATCCTGTTATAAATGCCTCTCATTGAGCTGCTACAACATACACGGTGCATTCGGTGGCCAGAGTCGGCGTGTCCAACCACTGGCTTAGACCTAACCCTCTTTAAAGGAACTAATCTTCAAAGAGAGTAGATTTCCTAACCTTCAGACTACAGCAGGATTAAAGTTTGTACGGCTACTGAAACTAATTACCAACCAGTAAAAGAAGAGAAGAGTTAAACACACGTTTGTATGTTAAACAAACAGGGTAAAAGAGGCGGAGTACTGCTAAACAGCTTAACGTGGAGGCCAAGCAGGTTCAGTACAAAAAAGCACACACAAATATGTAGTACCTCCAAATCAACTTTGCCCTCTTAAGCCTATGTCCCTCTCTCTACTCACAGAGACTGTGGTAATAAGGAACCATGGTAATAAGGAAGCGTTTTTTTGTTTTGTTGCCTTAACATAGCTCCGTAATGAACACAAATCATTAGAGGCCCATAAAATGACATTTCCTGCCATCCAAACTGGCCTGTTTTAGCGCTCAGGGTGCTAGTTAGCCAGACGTTATTCTCACCAGAAACACCTGTAGAGAGGAGAGTGCTACCTCAACTCAACAACTCACCAGGAGAGAGCGAGAGAGAGAGAGAGCAAGAGAGAGAGAGAGAGCGAGAGAGAAACCGTGAAAGAGAAACAGTGACTGTCACGAGGAAAATTAACATGGTATTTTGGTGCCTTCAAAAAGTATTCATACCCCTTGACTTATTCCACATTTTGTTGTGTTACACCCTGAATTCAAAATGGATTAAATATTTGTTTTTCCTCGCACCCATCTACATACAATACTCCATAATGACAAAGTGAAAACATGTATTTAGACATTTTTGCAAAAAATATCAAATTTACATAAGTATTCACACCCCTGAGTCAATACATTTTAGAATCACCTTTGGCAGCGATTACAGCTGTGAGTCTTTCTGGGTGAGTCTCTAAGAGCTTTGCACACCTGGATTGTACAATATTTGCACGTTATTCTTTAAAAACAATATTCAAGCTCTGTCAAGTTGGTTGTTGATCAATGCTTTCAAGCCAATTTAAGTCAAACTGTAATTAGGCCACTCAGGAACATACGTCTTCTTGGTAAGCAACTCCAGTGTTTTAGGTTATTGTCCTGCTGAAAGGTGAATTTGTCTCCCAGTGTCTGTTGGAAAGCAGACAACTAGGTTTTCCTGGTGCTTAACTCTATTCTTTCTTTTTATCCTAAAAAATCCCCTACTCCTTGACGATGACAATCATACCCATAACATGATGCAGCCACCACCACACTTTGTATTCAGGACATAAAGTTAATTTATTTGCAAAAAATGTTTCAGTTTTACTTTAGTGCCTTTTTGCAAACAGGATGCATGTTTTGGAATATTTTTATTCTGCACAGGTTTTCCTTTTTTTCACTCTGTCATTTAGTTTAGTATTGTGGAGTAACTACAATGTTGTTGATTCATCCTCAGTTTTCTCCTATCACAGCCATTGAACTCCTCACTGTGCACAGCAAATTGTCCAGTGTTGCTTTTTCAGTGTAACATTTCTAGTGTTGATTCAGGAGTTAAATTCATTTTTTACGAGTGAAATGAACAGTGGTGTAAAAGGACCCCCAGTGTTGGTGTTAATAATTAGAGTTATTGATCTACACTGTGGAGAGTAAAAACAGTAAAACCACACCCATCATTATCATATTTCCCAGCATGCTCTATTGCATCAACAAGATAAATAACATACATTTTTCTAAACTAATCCAGTGAGTTAGTTCGATTTATTGCACCTGTTACTGAAATGGTTGTTCTGTTTAAAAATGGTTTAAGTAGTGTTTTAGGTGAGTTTCCTAACCCTGACAGCCAATTGCCCACTGTTGGCTATCCTAACTCTGGCTGGATTCCAAGAGGAATTACACATCACCTTGCAAGTAGTGGTGTTACATTTGATACCGGAGCGATGACGCATGCGTCAAAATCACTAAGCAGTTTACTTCCAAGCAGTGTGCTGATTCTTCTTTATCAGAAGAATGTCCGAAGCTTCACTTTGTCGAACAACCACCGGTTTGGTATTGGCTGAGAGGAAGAGGGAGGCCTCGAGAGGCTTAGTAGCATAGCCTTTCTTTCCATTGAAAACAGGCGGTTGACGTCAAAAATCCTCATTGAATATTCAAAGAGTATTACAATATGAGATGTATTCACCAATCCAAAGAAAGGATAGGAGGTAGCAAGACAGCCCGCCGTGCCACTTTGTGGACAACGACTCCCATTGTTAAGGCGGAGAGACATGCATCTTGTCAGTATAACCAGAATCTTTGGTATTGGTTTCGGTAGAAGACAAAAAGGCTACCCTGTGCACATGCTACAGCGTGTCATTTGAGTGTTTTAAATGATTTTGACCAGCAGGTGCCACTAGTGTAACATTAAAACGTGCTGATCAAAGCCTCGAGTAATGAACCTATTTTTGACACAATTGGATGGAAATGCTCAATGTTTAAAGGGATAATCCATCCCAAATTCCTATTTTTAACACTGTGAAATAACACTAATATCTGAAAGCAATGTTTTCTGTGAACAAATGTTTCATTATGTTGTAATAAGAAGATTGGTAGAACTGTGATTTTTTTTTGGGGGGGGGATCTGTTTCAGCTCAAGTCTATTACAAAACCCACAATGCAATGATCTCCCTCTCCCTGGGCTGACTAGCTGGCTAGCTATGTAGCTAGCTAGAAAACATAGCTACACACAATAATACCAAATATCAATATCAGCATGTGAAGCAGCTAGCTTGCTGTAAAATCACCTAAACAAATAGCACTATCAATTTAGAAGTTATCTCACAGAGTTCGTCTCTGCCACTGAGCTCTAAATGGAATCTCTGCCAAGAGCGAGACCAGCGTTATGTTGCTTTCCCACTGGGATAATTGTGAGGAGATTATTTTAACACCAGTACAGTGGGACTGATATGTTCACTGAAAATGAGTGACATTTACTTTCAGAGTTAAATTTACACCATTGATTTTGCTGTGCGAATTCCCAGAGTGGTTTCCCTCCTCTCCGGCAACTGAGTTAGGAAGGACGCCTGTATCTTTGTAGTGACTGGGTTTATTGATACACCATCCAAAGTGTAATTAATAACTTCACCATGCTCAAAGGGACATTCAATATCAGTTTATTTTACCCATCTACTAATAGGTGCCCTTTGCGAGGCATTGGAAACCCTCCCTGGTCTGTGGTTGAATCTGTGTTTGAAATTCACTGCTCGACTGAGGGATCTTACAGCTAATTGTATGTGTGGCGTACAGAGATGAGGTAGTCATTCAAAAGTCATGTTAAACACTATGATTGCATAGAGAGTGAGTCCATGAACCTTATTATGTTACTTGTTATGCAAATCTTTACTCCTGAACTTATTTAGGCTTGCCATAACAAAGGGGTTGAATACTTATTGACTCAAGACATTTCAGCTTTTCATTTTTAATTCATTTGTAAACATTTCTAAAAACATAATTGACATTATCCATTTTAAATTCAGGCTGTAACACAACTAAATGTGGAACACGTCAAGTGGTGTGAATACTTTCTGAAGGCACTGTATTCTATTAATCAAGTGGTGTGAATACTTTCTGAAGGCACTGTATTATATTAATCAAGTTGTGTGAATACTTTCTGAAGGCACTGTATTCTATTAATCAAGTGATGTGAACTAACACATTTCTGATTCCTGGTACTAAACTGATGGTCCAGTGGTTTTCACAGCGCAGGGCAGAATGTTTGAGGTGGGAGAGAGAACAGAACAGAAGCTGGATTTCGAAAGCTCAAACCGTCGCACATCCATTCCTTTCTGCCTTTTTCCTCTCACACAGAACACAGTGAGTAAACACACACAGCCATGCCAAGAACAGCGTGCCAGTCAACTCAGATAACAGCAGCCAAGTGTGGATCCACAGCCAAACCGAACAGTACACCAGCCAGGTACAGTAGAGCTGCGACACCATGAGGGTGAGGGAGTGGGACAGAATTGGGAAGAAAAAAGGAGAACGAGCTAGTAAGTGGGAGAAAGAGAAAGAAAAGAGAGAGACAGCAAGAGAGTGATCCTGGGATGAGTTTGGGAGAAAAAAAATTGGAATAGGGAGAAAGAAAGAGGGAGAGAAGGAAAAAAAAAGAGAAAGCAAGAGAGAGAAGGAGAGTGATCCTTGGGGTGATTTTAGTTTAAGAGCTAGGAGTGGCAGCAGCGGGTGCCTGCCAAGTGCCAAGGCATCCCCATCCAAAGCCCTGATGTCATGGGTGGCAGGGAGAAGGCAAGGAGGTTACCCTTCCTCAGACAGACTGTTTCTCAGATATACGAGCCAGCCAGCCAACATTAGCGCCATCACCAGTCACCACAACCACTGCTACTCTAGCTCTGCTCTGCTCTGCTCTGCTCTGGGGAAGCATATATGAGTGATCTGTTCCTAGATGGACATGATGCTGTGGGAAATTATGAATGCATAAAAGCCCTTCTTCATGGAGAGAAACCTGATGCTGCCTGTCACATCTTTGGGAGAATGTTTTTTTTTTAACTTAAGGACAGAGCAAGGAAAAATGAAGGAATGCCTCTGTTGACTGATAAATTGCATGTATATTTTCATTTTAAAATAAATATTAATCTTTGGCTAAGAATCCTGTTCAGTATTTTTTTTAAATCAGCTCTGAGAGAGTGTGGCAACGTACAACGGCCTAATTTTAGACGACAAGAGATTTTGCCAGTTGCATGCAACGCGTTCCATAACTTCTTTGGGATAGGGGGCAGCATTTTCACTTTTGGATGAATAGCGTTCCCAGAGTGAACTGCCTCCTACTCAGTCCCAGATGCTAATATATTATTAGTATTGCATAGAAAACACTCTGAAGTTTCTCAAACTGTTTGAATGATGTCTGTGAGTATAACATAACTCATATGTCAGGCAAAAACCTGAGAAAAAAATCCAACCAGGAAGTGGGAAATCTGAGGTTTGTAGTTTTTCAACTCAGCCACCATTGAAGATACAGTGGGATATTAGTTATGTTTCACTTCCCAAGGCTTCCACTAGATGTCAACAGTATTTAGAAACTGTTTTGAGGATTCTACTCTAAAGGAATTGTTCGGTGGAAGATTAATGAAGTGTTATGTTAAAAACATCGTAAAGATTTATTCCATACTTAGTTTGGCATGTTTCTACAGGCTGTGACGCGCTTTTGGATTTGTTTACCAAACGCGCTAACAAAAGAAGATATTTGGACATAACTGATGGACATTATCGAACAAACCAAACATTTATGGTGGAACTGGGATTCCTGGGAAGGAATCAAAGAAGATCAAAGGTAAGTTAATTTTTTTATTTTTTTTTCTGAGTAATGTTGACTACCCAATATGGCGGGTATCTTTTTGGCTGCTTTGTTGCCTAAAGGCTGTACTCAGATTATTGCACGGTTTGCTTTTTTGAAATCTGACACAGTGGTTGCATTAAGGAGAAGATTATCTAAAGTTACATGTACAATAGTTGTATCTTTATCAATGTTTATTATGAGTATTTCTGAAATTTGATGTTGCTCTCTGCACAATCACTGCATGTTTTAGAACTACTGAACGTAACGCGCCAATGTAAACTCAGATTTTTTTATATAAATATGAACTTTATCAAGCAAAACATACATGTATTGTGTAACATGAAATCCTATGAGTGTCATCTGATGAAGATCATCAAAGGTTAGTGATTCATTTTATCTCTATTTGTGCTTTTTGTGACTCCTCTCTTTGGCAGATTTTTTTTCTTCTGTGGCTTGGTGGTGACCTAACATAATCGTTTGTGGTTCTTTCGCTGTAAATCCTTTTTGAAATCAGACACCTTGGCTGGATTAACGAGGATTTTATCTTTAAAATGGTAAAATACTTGTATGCTTGAGGAATTTTAATTATGAGATTTTTGTTGTTTTGAATTTGGCGCCCTACACTTTCATTGGCAGTTGCGGGGGGGTTCCCCAGTCCTAGACAGGTTAACCAGGTTAACCTGTCTGGGAACTCGGATATTCTAGCATATTCTAGCTTTTCTAGCATATTCTAGCTTTTACGGCTGAGTAGCAGGCAGCTTAATTTGGGCACGTTTTTCATCCAAGCTACCCAATACTGCCCCCTACCACAAATAAGTTAAGGGCTCAGACACACCAATAGCGTTTGCTGGGCAAGATTACTTAGCAGCTCTGAACGTAATTTGTGAACCGGGTGTGCACCGATTTTACATGTCGAACTGCTTGAAAAATGTTGGCAGTCAGATGTTGACAGCGGGTGATCCCTAAAACACAGCACACTGAATGATCGGCAGACGAACGCTAGATTTCCCGAATGATAGACCCACATTCGGTGCAGTGTTTGAGAGCCTTAAGTCCTTAATGCAATGCAAACAGGCTTAAGAAATGTACACTGACATATTTACAGTGGAATTTTAAAAAAAATGTCATTTTATACCTTTCAGTGAAATGTACATATATTTTTACTACATTGGCATAATGCCTACATTATTGCATAGCCTAAACAACCCACGGGGTGCATTGATGCATGTCTAATAATGGCACCTTTTAAGTATCTTCTTAAATAATAAATGTCGTTCTTCTATCAAATAACTGATCATTTAGGCACATTTTTGACACTGAGTCAAGGGAACGAGGCCCTTAGCTACCATAGGAGTTTTAAAGAACAAGTCAGATCTACAGCAAAGAGCCAACCTCCCTTTTTCATATCTGTTAAACTCTTGAGCCCATGGATATGCAGAGGAGGTTTCTCTCTCCGCCATGCCCTCACCTCCACTGTGCAATGTAGAGTCAGTAATTACAGGAAGGGGTTTTCCATGCTTGGCTTCAGTTTGTAATGAAGAAACTTTATGAAACCCTCTCTCTAGCACAGAGAGGGCAGAGACAAAACGAGGATATGACATGAGAGTGGACAATGTTTAGCCTCGAATCATATTCCCAAGACTAAAAACATATTTTTTTTTTAACAAAGCTTTCTGGAGAGATGGTGTTTCTCAGAAGGATTTTAGATGACAAAGGAACGTGAATACGTATGCTTAAATAGCATGAGGTTGCAAGGGGAGAGTGACATACGCTGCAACGGAAAACTGTCATTTATACAGTCAGTTTAGGCATTATCATCAGTGAAACACTTGGAAACCTTTTACTGCAGCATACTGTAAAAGATGGTGCATTGTGGGAAATTGCTGTAATTCCACCCCACACAATTCAGTACCGTACTATATCTTTAGAGCGGCAAAAAACAAGGACCTCTAGTGGGTGCATGGTATTGTTCTATCTGGCTCATTAACATATTTTGAGGCATGCCTGGTAAGAGGTTATATTTGTTACACCCGTGAGTAAGAATGCTGTACCAATTTAACTCTTATGTGGTCATAATGCCTTATCAATATATTATGTCTAGGAGACAGATTGAAGTGCCAACAAATCTTAAACTTTAACTGGATGATAGTTCTGCTATGTCCTTTTGGTCTAGTTACCCTGTAGACGCTGCCAGTTTTAAAGCCTCTAGAATTGCAAGTAATAAAAAATAGCAACTATAGTGGTCAAAAAGGTCTTTGGTGCTCCAAAAAGTAGTGATGGGAAACTAACCTTCCTTAAGATTTGAGGTTTTCCAGGCAATTCTGTTGAAAATAGGTTCATTAAACGAGGCTTTGCTCAACACAGCGTACACTAGTGGCACCTGCTGGTCAAAACAATTGAGAGCAGTGAGATTATTATAGACGACGTCCCACACGCTGTAGTGCGTGCACATAATAGCTTTTTTGTCTTCTACCAAAACCAATACCAAACCAAATCAGGTGGTTGTTCGACAAAACAAAGCTTTGGACACCATTGATCACGTGGTTCTAATAAAGGGATACAGGCATCAGCATATTGCTTCAAAGTGAACCGATTTTGACACATGCCTCGGCGCGCCGGTATCAAACGTAACCTCCCTACCAAAAAAACTGTAATGTATTCTGTAGGGTGGAATTACAGTACCATTCGAAATAAAGCAATTCTTTCCCCGCCCACAACATTTTCCCACAATGCACTATAATTTACAGTATGAAACGTTTCAGAGTATTTTATTGTAATACAAAATATTATATAATTTAAAGTTCTGTAACAGTGTAGCTCTGCTACTACTGCCAGTTGCTTCACTACAATCACTACAAGCCCAAACATACAACAATCATAACTTGAGGAAAGAGACTGAGGATAAACAAATTAAATAAAAAAATGGATGTCTTATAGTGGTCGTATTACATTTGTTCATCTAATCCACATCCATCAGTTTTATGTAACATTACACAAGAATTCTATAACCATCAATTAAACAATAAGCCAAGACAAGACATCTTCCAAACATTGTGTATGTTGAGCAATACTGCCATATAAACTTGGCAAACATCTGAGGTTATTAACAAAGGGGAAATAGGTAATTGCTATTGCATGACATACTTTACACACTGTTGTTTGAAAGTAACAAGGGGCGTGGAGTGTATGATTTATGACTTAGTGCTGATTAATAGGTGTGTGACTTTCTTTTCTTTCCAGATGCTTCAAACTGGACCCAAATTGTCCCAAAAACACACACACACAATGCACGCACACACACTACATCTGTTTCACACATACAGTTAATCTTCCACATTCCTGGAAGTCTGAGAAGGCTTTTAAAGATGCACTAGTGGATGGCTGAGTTACTGTACCATGCATTAGGAGAAGAGATGAGAAAGGGGTATAAGAGCTCAGCTACCAGAGCTGAGGAGGGCGAGGACTTTTCAGAGTCTCCCTGAAAGAGAGAGAGTCCACGGGGTGAGTTTTTTCAAAGGTAAAGTGCCTTTAATGTCAACATTCTGTCTCGTTCAAAATCTGCCGTGGAGGTAGTTCCACCCAAATGATTTATAGCCCTCTGACTGTTATGAAAGAGTAAGAGAATGAGACTGTATCACGGCCGATTCCGAATAGCTGTTTCTTTCCACTCCTCTTTTCCAGTCTGCTGGTTAAGATGTGAAATGGTTACGAGGGGGTGAGTTTTCCTCCTCCTCTGTTCCTGTTCCATTATAAAACCCCATGTGAAGGGGTTATAACTCAGACAGTGAAGTATCTTGGATTAACATTCTGGGCTCCTGACTCTAGTCTGAGAGAGAGAGTGGCATTCCAGAATATGGCTTTAGAAAGCTCTGCCTCCTCCAACCATTGTAAATAATATCCAAAACCAATAGGGAGGACTGGTGTAATCCAAACAAACCCAGACACATCTTCTAGCTGGAGATTAATCACACATAGACAAACTGGGTAACAAATGAAAATCCTATTTGATTCACAAGAGGGCAAACCAAAATTGGAAATGAATGTCCAATGTCCTCCGTTCCAAACTATCCAATACTTCACATAAGGCCACAGACACCAATCTGGGCATCTTCATCCTATAGACAGCAGTTATGAAGGTTATATAGAGCAGTTAACAAGTTTATATAGAGTCATGGGATGTTTATGCCCTTTCACAGGTTAAGTGTGGGGAGGAGAATGATTGTTTGGCTTAAGTCCTATTCGCCCGGGACTAGTAGTACTACAGAACATTGGTTATGTAATTGTTACCCCAGCATGTCCGTCTTTCCGGTGGACAATTCGAACGGGATTAGTTTGGTCAAACTGCCCCTGTAATTATTTTTTTCCCCTCATTCACAATTGACCGTTATGAAGGAAGCCTGGAAGCTCTTCTAGGCTTCCTTAGACCCACCTCAATTTGCATAACGTCCCAACAGATCCATAGATGACGCAATCTGAAATTGTACTCCACACTGCCCTCATCCACCTAGATAAGAGGAATACCTATGTGAGAATGCTGTTCATTGACTACAGCTCAGCGTTCAACACCATTGTCCCCTCCAAGCTCATACCCAGAACACCTCCATCTGCAACTGGATTCTGGACTTCCTGATGGGCCAACCCCAGATGGTGAGGGTAGGCGACATCACCTTGGCCCCGCTGATCCTAAACACAGAGGCCCCACAGGGGTGTGTGCTTAGTCCCCTACTGTACTCCCTGTTCACCCATGACTGCGTGGCCATGCACGACTCCAACACCATCATTAAGTTTGCTGACGACACGACGGTGGTAGACCTGATCACCGGCGACGATGAGTCGGTCTACAGGGAGGTGGTCAGTGACCTGGCAGTGTGGTGCCAGGACAACAACCTCAACGTCAGTAAGACCAAGGAGCTGATCGGGGACTACAGGAAACGGGAGGGCGAGCACACCCCCTTCCACAGGGCCGCAGTGGAGCAGGTCGAGAGCTTCAAGTTCCTCTGTGTCCAAATCCCTAAAGACTTAAAATGGTCCAAACACATGCGCCCAGTTGTGAAGAAGGTGTGACAGCACCTCTTCCCCTTCGGAAGTTTGAAAAGGTTTTACAGCTGTACCATTGAGAGCATTTTTACTGGCTGCTTCACTGCCTGGTATGGCAATAGCACCGCCCTCGATTGCATGGAGCTACAGAGGGTGGTGTGGACAGCCCAGTACATCACTGGGGCCGAGCTCCCTGCAATCCAGAACATCTGTAACAGGCGGCGAGGTAGGAAGGCGCGGAAAATCGTTAAAGACTCCAACCACCCAAGTCATTCTCTCTGCTTCCGCACGGCAAGCGGTACCAGTGCATCAAGTCTGGCAACAACAGGCTCTTGAACAGCTTCTATCCCCAATCAATAAGACTGATAAATAGCTAACAAAATAGCTACACAGACTATTTCAGTTAACCTTGTATCTTTATTGACCTTTAAGTTTTGCACTGTCTATGCACACTCACTCCATCATCTGCTCACTCACATATAACATGCACGTACACTTATGCTGACTCTACACACACCCAGTCACATACAAGCTGCTGCTACTCTGTTTATTATATATCCTGTTACCTAGTCGCCTTACATATCCACCTCCATCACTCCAGTATCCCTGCACATTGTAAATACGGTATTGGAACTGACCCTGTATATAGTATGCTTACTTTCTTATTGTGTTCTTCATATTTCTTCTTATTTCTCGTGGATTTTTTTCCTTTCTAGTATTACATTGTTATTAATGAATTATTGCATTGTTGGGTTTTGAGTTTGCAAGAAAGCATTTCACCATACTTGTGCATGTGACATTAAAACTTGAAATGCGTTAATACTGCCCTGCCGAAAATAAAAAGATGAAATGAGGTGGACTTTTTGTCTTAAAGTAAACAATTGGAGTGCCGCCATTTCCCAATGTTCTTGAACTCGGCATTTCATTTGAAGTCATTACTCTCAGCATCAGTCAGTACTGTATCACTGAGTTTGCTTTAAAACCAATTTGATGTCCCCTATTTAGGGGACTAGTGGCGGTTCTAGAACAGTTCCAACAGTCTTTTTTTGTACGGCGCAACATCCATTTCTGTATACTCAGCTAAATAGCAGAGTCTCCCCTTTCAGCTGAACCTGCCTAAGAGGAGCTGAGATGGAGAATGTGAAATCTGACACCTCATTTGCATAGGGAGTGACATGTCAACTTTTCTAGCCTATCCAGACAAAGGCTAGATTTATTCTGATTGTGAAGCTCAGAGCCCTGCATGGGATATGGCATATCAAAAGGGAGGGCCTAGGGAATGCAGCACTGTAACAAATTGCTGTAAATTTACAGCAAACCTTTCCAAGTTAGCTACTGTAATTCTATATTAGAGAACTGTAAATAGCAATGCATTATGGGGGTTCAATGGCATTCTGCTACACTGTTGTAAAATTATACAGTAAAGTATTGTATAACCTGTTTTGCTGTATTTTTTTATTGTTTTTATCTGTCTCATTAACACATTTGGATGCATGCCTTGTAAGAGGCTATATTTGTTGCACCCATTAGTGAAAATGATGTATGGTACTGTATTCTATGGGGTGGTATTGACTTACAGTAAATTACTGGTAACACAGTAGCCAGTAAGTTACTGTAGATTTACAGGAAGAATATTTTTAAATTGTATGGTACTGTATTCTGTGGGGTACAATTTAAAAATATTCTTCCTGTAAATCTACAGTAACTTACTGGCTACTGTGTTACCAGTAATTTACTGTAAGTCAATACCACCCCATAGAATACAGTACCATAATGTAGTGATGGGGGAATGAAGCTTCATGAAAGCCTTTGTTAAACCCTCTACAGGTGCAAGTGATATAAAAATGCTAAATATTAATTGGTATGACATAATTACATATTCACTGCAAGCAATTGCTGTAATTTTACTACAATTTAACAATAAAGTGCTGTTTTGCTGTATATTTACTGCAGCATTCTGTAAATAAAAAAGTATAGGCATTTTGTGGGAGGGGAAGAATTGATGGCTCATTAACACATTTTGAGATGTGCCTTGTAATTGGCAAAATTTGTTGCACCCGTTCATGAGAATGCTGTACCCATTGAACTGATATGTGGTTGTAGTGCACTAAATGTTTTTATTATTTAGGGGACAGAACGTGATACCAGGTCTTAAACTGTTGATGATTGACTATTGAACTGTGTCCTTTTGATGTGTTTTGCCCTATATTCACAGCTGTTTGGGAGCCTTTGTTAATTCCTCTGCAAGTGATACGAAACACCAAATATTCATAAATATGAGGTAATATACAAATACTTAACAGCCAAACTGCTTGCACTAATCTCATGTATTTACAGTAAAACACTGTAAGATATCATAATTACAGTAGCATTTACTTTCTTACAGTATTGCACTGTGTCATTGCTCTGCTTTTTACAGTAACTTACAGGAAGCACGTTACCATCAATATTACTGTAAAGTACTTTGCATGGATGAGGAAATAAAGCTTCCTGAAGCATTGAGGTTTTCCAGCCAATTGTGTAAAAAAAAATAGGTTCACTACTTGAGGCTTTGATTCACATAGTGTACTCTCCCGCACCTGCCAGTCACAAACATTTAGAGCAACATCCTCATTATAGATGACGTCCCACACCAAAGCAATCAGGTGGTTGTTCAACAACACTTCTGATAAAGTCATACAGGCATCAGCATACTGCTTAGCGATTTTGACACATGCCTCGGAGATCCAGTATCAAACATAACATCACTATTTTGCACTAGCCAGACATGGGCAAATAAATATCAAAAAGGTCTCTTGCAACAAATGAAGGATATTTTTTGAAGACCAATGCATCCTTAATAACTACAACAACATGCCCAGTAATGGTTACGGCAACGTTTTACTTGCTATCTCAGTGATACGTGTGTTTCTTTTTTAACAACCTTAGATGAATGCACCGACTGTAAGTCGCTCTGGACAAGAGCGTCTGCTAAATGACCAAAATATGGATGTTGAAAATGTGCATTTGCAAAGCACCACTGCCGGGTATTATTCTAATGAGCTCCACCCTCAAACTATTTGTATTTGGATCAAATGTGGCCTTGTTTGGGGGCGGAGGTCAATCGAATAATATCCCGCAGTGTGCTTTGGAAGTGATCATTTTCACATTTACATTTTGGTCATTTAGCAGACGCTCACATCCAGAGCTACTTACATTAAATTAAATTAAGGTAAACAAGAATAGGCCAGTCATAGCAAGTAAAAAGATTATGCTACCAGAATGTTGTAGTTAAGCGGGCTACTTGCTAGTATATATTTGTATTAGAAAATACAAAATACATGTATTATAATTAAACTGTTACAAAATAGGCTACTTTAATTGTAGTTCGGGCCAGTGAAATACAAATGACAAAATAGGTATTGATAATATTGAAATACCTATATAAAATACATAGCTCCCTGCACTGTAAATCTAACAGTTTACTAACCACAGTGCTTCCAATAATGCGATGTCAATTCTAGAAATAGAGTATGTTCCTGTAGTCAGGAGTTCCAGTTAATATGCAGTTCAATTTGTGTTCAAATTAAAAGGTCCTGTAAATCTACCATAATTTACTGTCTTCTGTGCTGCCAGTAATTTACTGTAAATGTACAGTTACATACTGGCTACTGTGCTGCCAGTAAGTTACTGTAAAAATTACAGGCCATTTTTTACAGTGCAGCAAAAGTGGTCCCATCTCGCTGCAATATTCTCAAATTGATGTATAGCTCTCAACATGAAAAAATACAAAATAATTGAGTAAAACTTTAACAAAACCACTTTCTCTGGGTCACAGAGAGACAACATCACATTATGCTTAAAACTGTAGTTGGAAAAAGGGTGCAGACATTTGAACGACATCTCTGCATCACTCCGAGGATGCAGGACAGAACATTCTCTGTCATCAGTTATGTGAAATGGTGCCAATTTTGTAGTCACCATCTTTATTTTACAGAATAAAGAAAGGTGAAATCTTATAGTAATTTGTTTATATTTTGATTGTTAATATATTTAGAAAGCCCTATTGCCTCTTTTTTGATTTTTTTTATATTTTCATAATATTTGTACTTGTACTTGAGCTTGTGCTTAAAAAATGAGTACACCTCAGCAATTTATAACACTTTTTACCAGAAAGGTGAGTTCCAGACTTTTCTAGAACTATGCATAATTACTAATAGTACTAGTAGTTACTAGTAGGCACTCTGGTGATAAATAATTACTTTTGGGATTACATAGATTACACTTTAGATGACATTTAATTACAAATGGAGGGACACACACAATGGACCTCCAGCTGGGAGTGAGATGGTTATCCCCTCCATCATCACCTGAGAAGAGAAGTCCCTTTGTCTTTCAATACTGGAGATTATAAATCAATGTTTAAACTGGCTTTGTTTCAAATATAAAAGACTTGGCGGTGAACAATACTCGAACGCTTATTATGTAGCGCCTTCCACAGATAATTTAGCTCTTGTTGTATACAGTAAGATATGTTATTATTAATGTAGACTAATCAATTATAACACGTTTGTTTAAACAAGTGGCCTATTTAAAAGCCAAAAAAAAAGGAATTTAAAGTCCATATAACCATTTGAAAATCACCCCCCAAAAATACACGAAAAAAATTACAATTAAAAAGAGGAAATTCAAATTGTTGCAGACACGTCAATCGAATAGATTGATATAGGCTAGCGACCAATAGACTAGATTTATATCACCGTATTAATGGCTTAAAATATTAACATTAATGCCATAAAACGTTTCGTGTTTTTCTGATGATGCGACATTACATTGTAGCACCGTAATAAAAAGTCACATTCTTACTGGTCGCAGTCATCTCTAGAACGGCCTGGAGTAGCATGATGGCCCGGAGAATGTTGAGTTGACATCTCGGAAGACGGTCGGTCACTGTTGCCCGAGCAGGATACATTCCCCCGATTCTATTCTAATCCCTTTACATCCACTACAACCGTAAACGCACGTGTAAACGTTGATTTACAAATTAAAAAGGCACAAAATGTATATGACAACTGTCCACGCAGTCGTCCTTTCTCCCGTGTCTGTGTGTAATGTAAAGCACGAAGTTCTTACTCTCTCTTTCCCTCTCTCCTCCGGAGTCCCACTACTTTCCTTCGAGCTCTCAGCGCACGCTTCCAAAACTTCTATGCCTAGTGCGGCTTGCCTTGCACGAGCCATCTGGCTCTGATTAGGGTTGGATGTGTCGCCACCGTGTGTTGAAAATACATATTTCTTTGTGCAACACCTGCAAGACCGACAAGTCTTCAGATCGCGCCTACTGTATTTTTCACATACCGTTTATGACTTATTCATTGAGCATACAGTTTATTACAACTTATTAATTCACATATGACTATATTTATTAAACAATAAGACCCGATGAGGTGTGGTATATGGCCAATACACCACGTCTAAGGTCTGTCCTTACGCAGGACCCTTAGCCTTGGTATATTGGCCAAATATCACAAACCCCCGAGGTGCTTATTTCTATTATAAACGGGTTACCAACGTAATTAGAGCAGTAAAAATAAATGTGAGGCTGTACTTCAGGTATTGCAAAAGTGTGTGTAAATCAATTAATCATACCACAAAATCGTATCAACAGTTCCAAATCGCCTACAAAAGACTACACTGCTGCAACGTGATACCTTACCTCAAACATATTTTTAACACAAGACAGACACAAGTATGTTGATTTGGGTGAAATAAATTACTCCCGTACACTCAACAACAACAAAAAAATGCTGGGTGAAAAACAACCCAATTTGGGTAGATATTGGACAGAACACATGTTGAGTTATTTTGACCCAGTCAGTTGGGTCACAAACACAAACAACCCATTGTTTTATTTAAGTTGGATTGTTGATGCTGGGTTATTGCACTACGATTCACCAGGTCAGATCAGAAGACTGGAGGTGACCCAACTGATAGTTGTTTTTGGTCACATGTGAGAGTACATGTCAATTCACTTAATCGGTTCTGTTGTATTGTTAACCATGTTAAGGTGGAGCACTGACACTTTTGTAGGTTTAATAAGGGCTTATACAAGAATGTGAGTTATTTAAACGCCCAAGCCAGGGTTTCCCAAGCTCAGTCCTCATGACCCCAAGGGGTGCATGTTTTAGGTTTTGCCCTTGCACAGCTGATTCATCTAATCATCAAGTGTTGATAATTTGAATCAGCTGTGTGGTATTAGGGCAAAAACCAAAACATGCATCCCTTGGGGTCCTGAGGACCGAGTTTGGGAAACACTTGCGAAAGCATATCCCAACTTTCGGATAGTTACTACTACTTTCTTATAATATTAAATAAAGTTATTAATTTTTATATTAAAATATATAATACGCAAATAAAGTACAGGAGAAATAAAATTGGCAATGTACAAACTTAACACGATGAACATGAATTACATTTCCTCTCATGGGTGGCCAAAAAGAACTATCTGAAAGCCACGCTCCCAATAGGCCATGCCTTTGGATTACCCAAACGTAGGTTAATTTAACCACAAGTCAGGTTTTTATTCACTTTTCATGCTAGGGTGACACAGCAGATTGGTATTTTTTAATGTAATCCATAGGTTATTTTCAGGTGGCGTGGCCTATTGGGGGCATAGCTTTCAGATATTTTAATATACATTTATTTAACATTAATATTTAAATATCATAATAAAGTGGGAAAATTTACTCTCATGGGTGGCCAAAAATAATTATCTGTAAACCACACCTCCAGTCTTCTGATCTGACCCAGTGGATCATCGCTCAATAACCCACCTAAGTGACCCAACGTGTGTTCTGTCCACTATTTAGCCAGCGCTGGGTTGTTTTTAACCCAGCATATTTTGTTGTTGTGTATACACAATGTTGGAGCACAACTAAGAGGTTGAAATTTGTAACGCATGGAATGAGACATCACACACGAAATCCACCCAGGGCCAAATATTGTAGAGCTTACAGGCTAGACTAGAGGTTATTAATTTTTTTTCTAAACAGGGGAAGGTAGATTAAGGGAAAGACAGGGGAAAAGAGGAATGAAGGGAGAGGAACAAGAATAATTTAAGTTATTTTACAACACACACCTACCCTGTACAATGCAGGCCTCCAACTCACTGAAAGTAATGTGGTTATAATCTATTCCAAACCTTTATCAAATCCCATCACCATCTCCCAACTATACACACGGTTGAATTTGACCATACACACTTCACGCTTCAGACACACACTTTATCAGTGTCAAAGTTGTGTTTCTAGATACTGAGGGGGAGAGAAAAGTGAATGGTAGCAATTTAGCGTCTCCGGGTCCCACATCCTGCCTGCTCCTGCTCGATAGGCCATCTGGCGGCAGAGTAGCGAGGCGGGAGCGGGTTGAGCACTCCAACGTTTGAAGTGACAGGGCTGGGATGACTCACGAGCCCACCGTTTCACGTCCCATTTCCCCACTACTTGTCAGCCCTGGGTTGCTGGCTGGGACCCATGTCAGCCTATAGAACCTGATCAAAACCTTCCCACTCCCCCAGACAGTGTTCTTTGGTAAGGTAGTTTGGTTCTGATATAACATAAGACAGATAGGGATTGTCAGTGGATCTTCTGGCGTGGTTTCAGCATTCCTATATAAACCCCAGTCCCTTGGCATGCCTCTAACAAAATAAAGGATGGTTGTTTGATGAAAAGGGCGAGATGTTAGGATAATATGGTGAAATCCATAGTTACCATAATGACACACCATTGAATTGACACTCTCACACACATGCACGCACACATGCACGCACACATGCACACACACATGCACACACACATGCACACACACACACACACACACATGCACACACACACACACACACACACACACACACACACACACACACACACACACACACATATTATGACCACTATTAACTGAAACTGAAACTTAAGGTTACTTGGGTAACCCCGGTTCTCTGATATTATGAATGAAATATCTCACTGTGGGATTCATCATAGTCTCTAAGTAGCTCAAAGAATAAAATCAGACATCTGTTGAAGACAGACAGGTCGATTAGCGAATGAGGGAGCCCCTCCCTTCATACTAAAGAGCCATTCGCCCGCCCTCTGGATCATTCTCGAGCATGCCGGAACTTCCTCACTCTCTTACAGTAGGGCAGTGCTGTAAGAAGTAAACATTTTGTGCCCCCCAACACTCCGCTGCGTCTGTAAATAGTATAATGTGTCTATAAAATTGTTATAAGTACACCTCTGCATAACATTGCATCATTATTAACATTAAAGAAAACAAAAAAATAAAAAATAAATATAGATCAACTTACAAAGAATAACTTTATTAACATTGTTATTTAGTCTAACAGAAATGACTTAAAGTGCATCAATTTGCCTGAAATTTAAAAACAAACCTCAAGCCTTATTTAAACTGTAAACATTTTTTGACCATTTGATACTGAAAAATAAATAAAATATAATCAATAAATAATAATAAATTCAAATTGATCAGCAACATTAACTCAGGAGCACAATATATGAAACACTTTGACCTATAAAACAAAAATGAATAAAACAATTTGTGCTGAATTTTTAAAATTAGAATGAGGAAGTCCGGATTAATGGCTACAATGAGCACGTTTTGCAGAGCACAGCTTTTCGAAGCGGGGTTTGAAGCATGATACTGCAACTCTCAGCTCCTGCTCAATGTTTAGCTGGGACCTGTACTTGGTCTACATTGCAGCAACAACAGAGAAGCCAGTCTCACAAAGATAAGATGTTGCAAAAGGAAGAAGAATGCCCATGGCCCTCTGCCCTAAGAGTGGATACTGCTTCTCTACACTCAGCCAGAATTAAATCAGTGTCTGTGATCTGAACCTCAGTCTCAATGTGGAGTCAGACATCATATCAATGAACTGGTCCTCCTCTGCAGAACTGAAACCAGTTGGAGCTGGTGCATTGAAAGGATCTCTCACCCAGTCATAATGGGAACTGTTTTCAGGGAAGTACTTTTTAAAGAATCCCATCAGTGATGAAATATGCTCCTTAATATATGGAATCACTGAGGTGGCATCATAGTCAGTAGTGTCAACAAATTCATGCAGGTTCTCGAATGAATCAGTATTTCCTTCATCAAGTCGCCTGCCCTACATTGCAAGCTTTCGAGTGAAAGAGCTGATCTTGTCTGTGACCTGAGGGAGATGTGTATCTTTCCCTTGAAGCTGTAGATTTAGTTAATTTAGCTTTCCAAATATGTCACTCAGGTAGGCCAGTTTTGCCAGGAAGTTCTCATCACTCAATTTTTCTGCGAGGTCATACTTGTGCTCCTGCTCCGAAAACATTCTTATTTGCTCTCTGAGCTCAAAAACTCGGGACAAGACTTTTCCTCGTGACAGCCACCTTGCTTCAGTGTGAATCAGCACAGCTTGATGTTCAGCTCCCATCTCCTCACAGATAGCAGAGAAGACTTGTTTTTAGTGGTCTGGTCTTTATAAAATTGACTACACCTACAATGTCAGTCATAACCTCACTTAATTCAGAGGAAAGGTGCCTTGATGCCAGTGCTTCTCCGTGTATAACACAGTGTGTCCACTCAGCATTAGGTGAGGCCTTCTTGATGAGTGCCCGAAGTCCTTTTCTCATCCCTGCCATGGTCTGTGCACCATCACTGCAAACACAAATGTAGTGTTCCCACTTTAGCCCATTCTCAGTCAGGAAGCAGTCCAGCATTTTGAATAGCTCTTCAGCTGTGGCTCTGTCTCTGACATATTTACAAAAAAGTAGATCCTCACACAGGGAGTTTGTCATGTCTAAACGTACATAATCGATAAACAAACATTCTTTGTTGCTGTCAGTTGCTTCATCGAACTGTAAGGCAAAGCGTTTGTCTTTGAGTTTATCTACCAGCTGTTCTTTAAGATCGTTAGCAATGTCATTTATACGTCTGGCGACAGTGTCATTGGACAGAGGGATAGTTTTTATTTTTGCAGCACTTGCGTCATCCAGCATGACAGAGACCATGTCTAATGCTGCAGGCAGTATCAGCTCCTCTGCTATGGAGTGGGGTTTTTTGCACTGAGAAATTTGGTACGCCACCTTATATGATGCTAACAGTGCTGGTTTACTGAAGTAGCATTCACAAAGCGGGAAGATTGTTGGCAATATTCGGCACGTTTTCGCTGAAGAAACTCAAGCGGCTTATCAGCGTGACTGGGGTGTAATGTCTTTAAGTGACGCCTTCATTTATTTGGCTTCATGCTGTCCGCTGCCAACATTTTTAGACACAGTAAACATACCGGTCTTTCCTCGTCCCCCACCGTAGTCACAGTGAAGCCAAGCGCTACATACGCTTCATCATATCTCCTCGTCTCCCACCGTAGTCACAGTGAAGACAAGCGCTACATACGCTTCGTCATATTTCCTCGTCTTAGCTTTCGGGAGACTTACGTTTGTCTCATTATCTCCGTCTCTCTCCGCCTTTCTTTTCATCCCTGTTAAATATTTTTCCATGGTGTCTCTTAAGGGTTTGTTATCAGCACTTCATATCTCCTGCTCTGTGCTGTGTGCTCTTGTTCGGTGCAAAAAAAAACTATTCTGGCGGAGAAAATAAAGCATGTTCCCCAGGGGTCACACGCGCCCCGCCTGGCATCGCTCCGAGCCCCCCCAGGAGGGCGTGCCACACTATTTGAGGAGGACTGCAGTAGGGGAATGTGGGGATATATCAGAGAACCGGTCTTACTCAAGTTATCTTTCAATTATTTGTTTCGATAATATCTCACAGTGGAATATGCCCAACTGCCGAATTGCACATGCTCTCCGAAGCCAGGCAGTCTCACATATCAACCCTCAGAGGCCCTGACACTGAGTACAGTATGCACCAATGAAGGTGCAGTGACGTCATAAATCTCATAAAAGTATGAGGGGATGCCCAATACCACTTCTCAGAAAATGCACCACTAGTTTCCATACAGTGAGTGTAGGAAGACCCCTAGCACTCTGGATAGTCTCAATGACTCCAAGAGGCAGGCCCATTGCATCGAGATTTAACCTCTCACGGGCCATAGGGCCATTGCGTCCAGGAGAGGGTGGAAAATATCTCAGTTCGCTTGGGTCAGCAGGTCCCTGTATAATGGGAGTTGTCAAGGCTGATCGCTATCCAGAGCTTGCCCTGCCATCATGGGGCTACCAAGATGAGGGATAAGCCTTCTTCCCTCACTCTGGCTAGAGTGTGGAGAGTATGAGGCTGAGGTGAGGGAAAGCATAATGGAACCCGCTTGGCCAAGTGTGTGCCAGCACGGGTTTCCTGCTAGCGCAAAGAACAACGGGCAGTGCGTGGACAGATGCTTGACTGTATCTCAGATTTGTTTCACCAGTTGGGGATGGAGTCTCCCTCTGGACAAGTCTGCTCCCATGTTCAGTAGGCCCGGGACATGAGTCACACGTAGGGACAGTAGGTCTGCTCCACAGAATAATCCTGATGAATAGTCAGTGGTTGATTGTCCGTAATGTCTTATTGTCCTTTCTGATCAAAACATGACAATTCCGAAGAGTTTCAGTAAAAAAAATATAAAAAATACACTGTGAACAATTCAAGTTAATTTACAGTATGTGAGCAATGTGAAGATGTGGGGTCCACACTACTCCTAGGGGAGTGCCAATAACAAAGACAGAATGCCTCTTCCAGTGGCGGGGAGCTAAGGGACATGCGAGGTGACGCCGTGTACACAGACGTTGGGCAAACACCTAGCACTGGACGTCTTTCATCCTCAGTAGGCCAAGAGGTACTACTACGATGGTGGACTTCATCAACCTCAGCACTCGGAGGCACGTGTTGAACGTGACCGAGGGCCCACTGTGGAACAGGGAGTGCCACTGTCGGGATGTGGTCGTGATGTGGTCGTCCAAGAGTGTTGCCTGGTAAAAAATAATCCAACATTACGCCTAAGTATTCTATTCTCTGTGTTGGCATCAAACAGCTATTTTTTAGAGGTGAGTTACAAGGGAAGTTTTGTCTCATACCGCTTTCTCCCGTGATTGGGAGCAAGTCGGTTGCCCCTTCTTCCCTGTAGGGGAATCAAATGGGCGGGACCTCGATGCGGCTGCACTGTCGGCCCCTGTTTGTGGGGTCGATGCCCGCTATGTTGCTGGAGTCTTGGCTCGTGGAGGGTTAGGCCGGGTAGCCACGATTTCCAGGTCTACGGGGCAGGCAGAATTCTTTTAAAGTTCACACTTCTGCCAAATGGCGGCGACAGCCGCCCCAAATAGTTCCTTCGGCTCAACAAGAGAGTCAAGGAAATCTTTCTCAATGTCTAACAGGCTGGACAAGTTGAGACACAATGCTCTCTCCCCTACCACTGCAAGGCTCATGGCATGGCCACAGCCTTGAATGGCACACCTGGATGCTTGAAGGTGACGACACAGATCTCCTCCCAAGGTTCTGGGTTAGGCTTGCCCGATAGCTAGGAGATTATGCATCTAGCATCAAATCGGCCTGGTAAGCCAGCAGTAGGGACATAACGTTCAACACCCGTACAGAACGTTTAGCAGACACGTAGACCCTTTGGTAGATAGACGCAGAGAAGCGCTCCGTCTTATCAAGGCAAAAAGTACCTGTACTGACAAGACACTGGGGTTGGGGTGGTTGTCCTTGACATTAATGCTGGCAAAAAGTATAGTTTGTACCTTGCCAGTCAAGGTTTTGTCCCAAATGCATTTGGCTTCCGTCACGCAAGCTGGGATAGCTAGGAGAATTAATTGCCTGAGACGGTGAAAGAGAGGTGTTTCCTCCCATCGTACAGTCCCTCTCTGCGATTTCACCTCCCACAGGTTCAGGCCACTCAATATTGAGTGGTCGCTGCCCGTTTGCATACATAAATCAGTGAATATCTGTCATCCTCCATCGATGCCCCGCTAAGGACGGAAGAGCGCCTAGAGGTAACAGCTTGCGCCTCCTAGTCCTCTTTCTCCTCTACTGCTTGGAGGAGGTCGGTCTTGCCCTTGCCATCAACTTCGTCGGTGATGAGGTCCCCTTTCCCCTCCTCCAAGCCCTGGAAAAGTGGGTGAAGGTCCTCGGGATAGCCATACATGATGTCGGTCCATGAGGGATGGGTTTGTGAGCTAGTCTCCCTGCTTGAATGCAGTGTGGGAGACAAACCATGTTGGACTGCTCTGTGCAGTCTTTGGTGTAGAGTGTTAGCAGCAAAATTACCACAATGGATGCATGACCGGGTGTCGTCGAACGCTGCTTCCACATGTTCAAGACCGAGGCAGATGACACACAAGGGGGTGCATGTCCTTGCCTGATATGGTTGCCCCTTGGGCTGAGCTAGCAGGCTCCATGACTAAAAAAACAGCTAATCCGAGAACAAAGTGAAACGTATTCAGGGGTCGCCACTTGGCTTAGTAGCCTAGCTAGTTAGCACAGTGCTAGCCGGAGAAGCAAATCCTTTAACAATGTGAAGTTAGCTATCATTCGCCTTGTGGGCTAGTAGCCTAGCTAGTTAGAACAAAGTTAGCCAAAGCGTGGCTCTTGACCCATAAGCAGTGAAGCTAGGACGGTCGGTCTAGACAACGTGACACTGTAGTGGATTGAGCTAAACGAGAGAGCGAGCTAGTAATTTTACCCTTCCAGGTAGAAAAAGCTAGTTGGTAGGATAGCTAGCCTTGGGTGAGCTAGCCAAGTTAGCTAAGCCTTGCAGCAGCTATCCGTCTGATGCTAGCTACCACAGGAGACAAAATGAAGAAAAAGAGGCAAAGCTAATTCTTACCTTAAGCTAAAACTATCCTCGCTGTAAAGTCACACAACACAAAGCTAAAAAACCTGCACTCAGTAGTGTAACCTCAACTGCACACCTTCGAGCAACGTAAAGTATCTGGTGAATATCAATATCATATGTGACATATCAAAACAAATAATTGAAAGAGAACAACAAACACTGAACAAACACTAAACAAAAATATAAATGCAACATGTAAAGTGTCGGTCACATGTTTCATGAGATTAAATAAAATATCCCAGAAATGTTCCATATGCACAATAAGCTTATTTCTCTCAAATTTTGTCCACACATTTGTTTACATCCATGTTAGTGAGCATTTATTATTTGCCAAGATATGCCACACCTGTCAGGTGGATGATTTATCAAGAAGCTGATTAAATAGCATGATCATTATACAGGTGCACCTTGTGCTGGGAACAATAAAAGGCCACTCCAAAATGTGCAGTTTTGAGTTTTGAGGGAGCGTGTAATTGGCATGCTGACTGCAGGAATGTCCATCAGGGCTGTTGGCACAGAATTTAATGTTAATTTCTCTACCATAAATCAACATTGTTTAAGATAATTTGGCAGTACGTTCAACCGGCCTCATAACCGCAGACCACGTGTGTGGCATTGTCTGGGGGATCAGTTTGCTGATGTCAACTTTGTGAACAGAGTACCCCATGGTGGCGGTGGGGTTATGGTATGGGCACGAACAAGCTTCGGCAAATGAACGCAACTGCATTTTTGCGATGGCAATTTGAATGCACAGAGAAACTGTGACGAGATCATGAGGCCCATTGTCGTGCCATTCATCCGCCGCCATCACCTCATGTTTCAGCATGATAATGCACGGCCTCATGTCACATGGATATGTACACAATTCCTGGAAGCTGAAAATGTCTCAGTTATTCCATGGCCTGCATACTCACCAGACATGTCACTAATTGAGCATGTTTGGGATGCTCTGGATTGACGAGTACGACAGCGTGTTATAGTTCCCGCCAACATCCAGCAACTTCGACACAGCCTTTGAAGAGGAGTGGGACAGTATTCCATAGGCCACAATCAACAGCCTGATCAACTTTACATGAAGGATATGTGTCACACTGAATGAGGCAAATGGTGGTCACAACAGATAGATTGTAAACTGTCATGGTCAAATCTAGTCTCCTCAACTTGGTCAACAGCCACACCGTTCATTGAAATTTAACAGTACAGCTACCACAATCTTCTTATTATCAATTTATTTCAACCAATCATCAGTCATTTGTGCCAATGGAGTACATGTTGAGTGCCCTTCTCTATAAGCATGCTGAAAGTCTGTTGTTAATTTGTTTACAAAGAAGTAGCATTGTATTTGGTCAAAAACAATTTTTTCCAATTGTTTGCTAAGAGTTGGCAGCAAGCTGATAGGTCTGCTGTTAGAACTAGTAAAGGCTGCTTTACCACTCTTGGGTAGCGGAATGACTTTGGCTTCCCTCCAGGACCTATGACAGATAGGAGTGGCTATAGAGTCAGCTACCATCCCCAGTAGCTTTCTATCTAAGTTGTCAATGTCAGCAGGTTTGTCATTATTTATCGATAAGAATACTTTGTCCACCTCTCTCTCACACTTTAACTTTACAAAATTCAAACGTGCAATGCTTTTCTTTAATTATTAGCTTTTTTGTACATCAGTGCTATGGCTCACTGTTCGTTGTTGGCGTTTCCTGCCTAAGTTTGCCCACTTTGCCAATGAAGTAATCGTTAAAATAATAATTGGCAACATCAAATGGTTTTGTGATGAATAAGCCATCTGATTCGATGAAAGAGGGGAGTCAAATTTGTCTTTCTGCCAATAACATCATTTAAATTACTCCCAAGTTATATCATTGATCTTGGCTCCATGATACCGTTTGCTCTGCTTTTTGAGTTCTGTTACATTATTTCTCAATTTGCAGTAAGTCAGCCAGGCAGAAATGCAAGCCAGATTCCTTTTAGCCCATCTCTTTCTACCATACAGTTGTTCAATTCCTCATCAATCCATTGAGCCTTAACAGTTCTGTCAGTCAGTTTCTTAACAGGTGCACATTTATCAATAATTGGAAGAATTTGTGTGAATTCATCAAGTGCAACATTTGGATGCTCCTTATTAATCACATCAGACCAATAAATATTTTCCACATAAGAGTCACAATAAGATCTTTTGTATTTTAGGGCCAGCTTTTTTTAATTTGGGCTTTTCTGGAAACACAATAGCCACTATATTGTGATCACTGCATCCAATGGGTACAGATACAGCTTTAGAACAAAGTTCTATTAGTAAAAACGTGATCAATACGTTTGGATGATCTTGTTCCTGTAGTGTTTGTAAACACCCTCCTGGTAGGTTGATTAATAACCTGAACCAGATTAAATCAAATCAAAGTTTGTCACGTGCGCCAAATACAACAGGTGTAGTAGACTTTACAGTGAAATGCTTACTTACAGGCTCTAACCAATAGTGCAAAACAAGGTATTAGGTGAACAATAGGTAGTAAAGAAATAAAACAACAGTAAAAAGACAGGCTATATACAGTAGCGAGGCTATAAAAGTAGCGAGGCTACATACAGACACCGCTTAGTCAGCCCGATTGAGGTAGTATGTACTCGTAGATATGGTTAAAGTGACTATGCATATATGATGAACAGAGAGTAGCAGTAGCGTAAAAGAGGGGTTGACTGGTGGTGGGTGGCAGGACACAATGCAGATAGCCCGGTTAGCCAATGTGCGGGAGCACTCTTTGGTCGGCCAATTGAGGTAATATGTACATGAATGTATGGTTAAAGTGACTATGCATATATAAACAGAGAGTAGCAGCAGCCTAAAAAATAGGGGTTGGGGGGGCACGCAATGCAAATAGTCCGGGTAGCCATTTGATTACCTGTTCAGGAGTCTTATGGCTTGGGGGTAAAAACTGTTGAGAAGCCTTTTTGTCCTAGACTCCGGTATCGCTTGCCATGCGGTACTAGAGAGAACAGTCTATGACTGGGGTCTTTGACAATTTTTAGGGCCTTCCTCTGACACCGCCTGGTGTAGAGGTCCTGAATGGCAGGCAGCTTAGCCCCAGTGATGTACTGGGCCGTACGCACTACCCACTGCAGTGCCTTGAGTTCAGAGGCCGAGAAATTGCCGTACCAGGCAGTGATGCAACCACCACAAACCGATCGTGGCACTAAGCCCAATGAGCAGTACACGGCCATAAGCAAACAGGAAAACTCTCATGCAGAGGCAGCACTCCTAGTGGCCGGGGACTTTAATGCAGAGAAACTTACATCTGTTTTACCAGCATGTTAAATGTGCAACCAGAGGGAAAAAAAAACCTCAAGACCACCTTTATTCCACACACAGAGACGGATACAAAGTTCTCCCTCATCCTCCATTTGGCAAATCTGACCATACTTCTATCCTCCTGATTCTTGCTTACAAGCAAAAACTAAAGCAGGAAGCACCAGTGACTCGGTCAATAAAAAAGTGGTCAGATGAAGCAGATGCTAAACTACAGGACTGTTTTGCTATAACAGACTGGAATATGTTACGGGATTCTTCTGATGGCATTGAGGAGTAAACCACACCAGTCACTGGTTTCATCAATAAGTGTTTTGATGACGTTGTCCCGACTGTGACAGTACATACATACCCCAACCAGAAGTCATGGATTACAGGCAACATCCGCACTGAGCTAAAGGCTAGAGCTGCCACTTTCAAGGAGCGGGACTCTAACCCGGAAGCTTATTAGAAATCCTGCTATGCTCTCCGACAGTGACACGAGCCTACCAGATGCTATGATTCTATGCTCAAATCAAAATCAAATTTTATTTGTCACATACACATGGTTGACAGATAATGCGAGTGTAGCGAAATGCTTGTGCTTCTAGTTCTGACAACGCAGTAATAACCAATGAGTAATCTAACCTAACAATTCACAACAACTACCTTATACACACAAGTGTAAAGGGATGAAGAATATGTACATAAAAATATATGAATGAGAGATGGTACAGAACGGCATAAGCAAGATGCAGTAGATGGTATCGAGTACAGTATATACATATGAGATGAGTAATTTATTTTGAATACATTTACTAAAATGTCTAAAAAAGGTTATGTTGATATAGGACTCGTTTTACTGTGGATATAGATACTTTTGTACCTGTTTCCTCCAGCATCTTCACAAGGTCCTTTGCTGTTGTTCTGGGATTGATTTGCACTTTTTGCACCAAAGTACGTTCATCTCTAAGAGACAGAACGCGTCTCCTTCCTGAGTGGTATGACGGCTGCGTGGTCCCATGGTGTTTATACTTGCGTACTATTGTTTGTACAGATGAACATGGTACCTTGAGGCGTTTGTAAATTGCTCTCAAGGATGAACCAGGTCTATTTTTTTTTCTGAGGTCTTGCTGATTTCTTTTGATTTTCCCATGATGTCAAGTAAAGAGGCACTGAGTTTGAAGGTAGGCCTTGAAATACATCAACAGATACACCTCCAAATTATGTCAATTAGCCTATCAGAAGCTTCTAAAGCCATGACATCATTTTCTGGAATTTTCCAAGCTGTTTAAAGGCACAGTCAACTTAGTGTATGCAAACTTCTGACCCACTGGAATTGTGATACAGTGAATTATACGTGAAGTAATCTGTCTGTAAACAATTGTTGGAAAAATTACTTGTGTCATGCAGATGTCCTAACCGACTTGCCAAAACTACAGTTTGTTGACAAGAAATTTGTGGAGTGGTTGAAAAATGAGTTTTAATAACCTAAGTGTATGTAAACTTCCGACTTCAACTGTATATCTCACTAGGTCAGGGTTTTTAAGCCTCCATATATCAACTAATTCCAATATATCCATGACATTCATTATTTCCTTAAGTGCATGGGAAGGTGTAATGTGTCTTGAGGATTGTATTGCTCTTGTGACCCAATAAAAACAATTGCAAAAAAAAGAAGGAAAAAAAAGAAGGAAAAAAATAATAGTTGCTTATTAGGCTATGCAGTGCCTTCAGAAAGTATTCATACCCCTTGACTTATTCCACATTTTGTTGTGTTACAGGCTGAATTAAACATGGATTATATTTATGTTCTTTCTGACCATTCTACACTCAATATCCCATAATGACAAAGTGAAAACATGTTTTTAGAAATGTTAGCACATTTATTTAAAATGAATTACTGAAAAAACATATTTACATACTAATAAGTATTCACACCCCAGAGTCAATACTTTGTAGAAACACCTTTGGCAGCGATTACAGCTGTGAGTCTTTCTGGGTAAGTCTCTAAGAGCTTTCCACACCTGGATTGTATAACACTTTCCCATTATTATTTTCAAAATTCTTGAAGCTCTGTCAAATTGGTTTGTGTTTTTTAAATTTGGCCTTGCGTTTTAGGTTATTGTCCTGCTGAAAGGTGAATTCATTGCCCAGTGTCTGATGGAAAGCGGGCTGAACTAGATTTTCCTCTAGGATTTTGCCTGTGCTTATCTCCATTTCGTTTATTTTTTATCCAGAAAAACTCCCCAGTCCTTAATGATTACAAGCATACCCATAACATGACGCAGCCACCACTATGCTCAAAAATATGGAGAGTGTTCATCAGTAATGTGTTGTATTGGATTTTCCCTAAACATAATACTTTGTTTTCAGGACAAAAAGTTCATTGCTTTGCCACATTTTTTGCAGTATTACTTTAGTGCCTTGTTTCAAACAGGATGCATTCTTCGATATTCACTGCTAAAAAAAATAAAGGGAACACTTAAACAACACAATGTAACTCCAAGTCAATCACCCTTCTGTGAAATCATACTGTCCACTTAGGAAGCAACACTGATTGACAATAAATTTCACATGCTATTGTGAAAACGGAATAGACAACAGGTGGAAATTATAGGCAATTAGCAAGACACCCCCAATAAAGGAGTGGTTCTGCAGGTGGTGACCACAGACCACTTCTCAGTTCCTATGCTTCCTGGCTGATGTTTTGGTCACTTTTGAATGCTGGCGGTGCTTTCACTCTAGTGGTAGCATGAGACAGAGTCTACAACCCACACAAGTGGCTCAGGTAGTGCAGCTCATCCAGGATGGAACATCAATGCGAGCTGTGGCAAGAAGGTTTGCTGTGTCTGTCAGCGTAGTGTCCAGAGCATGGAGGCGCTACCAGGAGACAGGCCAGTACATCAGGAGACGTGGAGGAGGCCGTAGGAGGGCAACAACCCAGCAGCAGGACCGCTACTTCTGCCTTTGTGCAAGGAGGAGCAGGAGGAGCACTGCCAGAGCCCTGCAAAATGACCTCCAGCAGGCCACAAATGTGCATGTGTCTGCTCAAACGGTCAGAAACAGACTCCATGAGGGTGTTATGAGGGCCCGACGTCCACAGGTGGGGGTTGTGCTTACAGCCCAACACCGTGCAGGACGTTTGGCATTTGCCAGAGAACACCAAGATTGGCAAATTCGCCACTGGCGCCCTGTGCTCTTCACAGATGAAAGTAGGTTCACACTGAGCACATGTGACAGACGTGACAGTCTGGAGACGCCGTGGAGAACGTTCTGCTGCCTGCAACATCCTCCAGCATGACCGGTTTGGCGGTGAGTCAGTCATGGTGTGGGGTGGCATTTCTTTGGGGGGTCGCACATCCCTCCATGTGCTCGCCAGAGGTAGCCTGACTGCCATTAGGTACCGAGATGAGATCCTCAGACCCCTTGTGAGACCATATGCTGCTGCGGTTGGCCCTGGGTTCCTCCTAATGCAAGACAATGCTAGACCTCATGTGGCTGGAGTGTGTCAGCAGTTCCTGCAAGAGAAAGGTATTGATAGTATGGACTGGCCCGCCTGTTCCCCAGACCTGAATCCAATTGAGCACATCTGGGACATCATGTCTCGCTCCATCCACCAACGCCACGTTGCACCACAGACTGTCCAGGAGTTGGCGGATGCTTTAGTCCAGGTCTGGGAGGAGATCCCTCAGGAGACCATCCGCCACCTATTCAGGAGCATGCCCAGGCGTTGTAGGGAGGTCATACAGGCACGTGGAGGCCACACACACTACTGAGCCTCATTTTGACTTGTTTTAAGGACATTACATCAAAGTTGGATCAGCCTGTAGTGTGGTTTTCCACTTCAATTTTGAGTATGACTCCAAATCCAGACCTCCATGTGGTTGATCAATTTGATTTCCATTGATAATTTGTGTGATTTTGTTGTCAGCACATTCAACTATGTAAATAAAAAAGTATTTAATAAAAATATATCATTCATTCAGATCTAGGATGTGTTATTTTAGTGTTCCCTTTATTTTTTTGAGCAGTGTATTTTGTATTCTGTACAGGCTTCATTCTTTTTTCTCTGTCAACTAGCTTAGTATTGTGGAATAACTACAATGTTGTTGATCCATCCTCAATTTTCTCCTATCAAAGCCATTAAACTCTGCAACTGTTTGGCCTCATGGTGAAATCCCTGAGCAGTTTCCTTCCTCTCTGGCAACTGAGTTAGGAAGGATTCCTGTATCTTTGTAGTGACTGGGTGTATTGATACACCATCCAAAGTGTAATGAACAACTTCACCATGCTCAAAGCAAAATTCAATGTCTGTTTTTTTCCCCATTTACCAATAGGTGCCCTTCTTTGTAAGGCACTGGAAAAACCTCCCTGGTCTGTGTTTGAAATTCATTACTCGACTGAGGGACCTTACAGATAATTGAATGTGTGGGGTACAGCAATGAGGTAGTATTTCAAAAAATCATGTTAAACACTATCCATGCAATTATTATGTGACGCAGTTTTGTGACGTTTTTCTTATGGCAAATCAAGTCTGAAATAAGCCTTTTAAAACCTAAAATACATTACAAGTTGGCATTTCTTGCTGTGCAGGAAAATTCTCAGCAGCAAATTAAGATCCTACAGTATCCATAGATTATTCAGTCAATTCCTCCACCCACCATGCACTCTTTAAATAGCCTATCCCTGTGTTGGTGAAGAGCTGTTAAGTTAAAAGGGGACTCGAATTGATGGGATAAACCTGCCTTTTATGAAAGAAAATGGCAAAAAGGAAAGACATTCTCCAGCGATATTTTTATATTTTACTTTCACTGTTGAAAAGCGATATCCCATATATAAATACAGTAAAGTACACACACTAAAGGGTAAAACATTTTTGTGCAAAATATTGTTTTTTAATACAAATTCAAACTTCAAGGAGTAGGGCATTCAGAGTTAGTCTGATGGGAATCTGTGATGTCATTGGCTTCCCCCCTTGCTTGATTCTGTTAAGGTCTCCAGTTTTAAAATGACATAGAATTGCCTGAAAAATGTATAAAATGCTATTTCTTCTCATACCCGCAAATACGATTTAAGCAATGCTTTTACTATAAAGGAGATCTTTCCACCCCTTCTATTGTCCAGGTTAGTCTGTGAATCCACAACCTTCTAGCCCACAGCCCTGTGCGCTACCAAAATTCATGCGTTACCACGTAATGCTTACAGGACGAAGAACAGTTCTGGACAGTCCTAGAAGTGAGGGTAAACAGTTGGCATGTTGTCTGCTAAATCAGGCACAGGAGAGCAGGGATGTCTGAGAAGCGTGTTTTAATAAGAAAGTCCACCAACACAGGTATGGCACAATCGAAAAGGTACACCGCCCTCCACAACAAAGAACCCGTACAAACGCAAGGAGGAACAAACAAAGTTCCGACACTCATACGCTTCAGAATCCGTGAAAACAAATAACGGTATAATCTAACCGAGCACATCACAATAAAATACTAATCCCGCACAAATTTAGGCAGGCAACAGGTTACAATTATACACACAGAAATTAACGCAAATGAAACCAGGTGTGAAAAAGAACCAAAGACAAAACAAACAGAAAAAGAAAAAGGGATCGGTGATGGCTAGTGGACCAACGACGCCGAGCGCAGCCCGAACAGGGAGAGGAGCTACCTTCGGTAGAAATCGTGACACCTATCCACTTAATGTTTTAATTAATATTTTGGGAATGGGGATGGTAACTCGTTTTTTTCAAGCGTTCAGAGAGGGTGTAGTTAAAATATATGGGCCATCCATTTTCATTTCAGAGAGCTCCGATTTTCTCCTGGTAACTCTTATCATAAATAATGTACACTCCCTAGCTGTGCATCTGTAACACATGAGATTGAGTTCGCAAAACAAATGGCCACTGGATTGATGCAAATAATCAGGATATGCCCATCATTAGCATCGCTGCATTGTTCCTGTTATTATGAGGCATGTCTTACATTGCTTCAAAATAGCCCATAAGCCAAAATCCCACCCTAGAAATGAGGAGGCAATTTTATAAAGACTCACTCATATGCGTTATCCTGTTGTAATGGTTTTCTTTAAACTATATTTCATTGTCTAGAAGCCAAAGGCATTACCCTAGTTATATTAGCCACCTATGATAGTTGTTGCATCTTTAGATCTTTCAACATTTCGAACGGATATTTCCATATCTTTCCATGAAACCGCTCGCATGTGCAGTGCACATTTTAGACACCCGCAAATGTCATTTTGGTACATTCACGCATATTGCCGTGTGTACATTGTTGCCCTTAAAATGTGAAGAAATAATAGTCACATTTTTAAGCTAAACATTCTGATCCGTTCCATCAGCCTTATTAATTGATACGGCGTATACCACCACTACACTACCTTGACACTCATTGTGGGGATTAAGAAGTGAGTATACCCACCCCTACACCACTGGTTACGATTATGAGATGGAAAGTAACTTATTGCTTTGTACTCCAAGGTATTTAAAGTATTAATTGAGTAGAGCGCAAGCCACCATCCAGGTAGTCTCAGAAAACCAGACCTAGACAACAGCAGTGACTACGTCTGGGATTAGTGATGGACTCTATTGTTAACTTCGAAAAGGGAAGAAAACATATTCCAGGGAGGATCCTCTCCAGACAGACAACTCTCTGGTCCCATGTTTCATGAGCTGAAATAAATGATCCCAGAAATGCACAAAAAACGTATTTTTCTCAAATGGTGTGCACAAATTTGTTTACATCCCTGTTAGTGAGCATTTCTCCTTTGCCAAGAAAATCCATCTTCCTGACAGGTGTGATATATCAAGAAGTTGATTAAACAGCATGATCATTACACGGGTGCACCTTGTGCTGGGAACAATAAAAGGCCACTAAAATGTGAAGTTTTGTCACACAACACAATGCCACAGATGTCTCACGTTTTGAGGGAGTGGGCAACTGGCATGCTGACAGCAGGAATGTTAATTTCTCTACCATAAGCCGCCTTCAATGTCATTTTAGAGAATTTGGCAGCACATCCAACCGGCCTCACAATCACAGACCATGTGTAACCATGCCAGCCAAGGACCTCCACATCCGGGTGGGGAAGTGCTGAAGAGTATTTATGTCTGTAATAACACCATTTTGTGGGGGAAAACTCATTCTGATTGGCTGGGCCTGGCTCCCCCGCAGCCATGGGTGGGCCTGGGAGGGAGTTTGGGAAACCCTGTCCTAGGGCAACAAGTGGATAATGAAGTGACGTAGGAATGTGGGCTGTCCCAACTCCGCCCTTTCCTCTATGCCAAACGTATGTTCTTTACATACAGGCGTGTAAGGATCTGTCTAAAGAGACTACCGTCTGGGGAGGTATTACAGAGTACCACAGTATGAGTCATAATACCCATAGAATCTAGTGGTCAAACAGGGAAATGGTTTCAATCGTTTTTCCTACTTCGGTTGGTGGAATTCTTCCTGGCCTCAGTGTTGACTGCAGAATAAATCATATCTCATGGTGATTGTATGTCAAATAAAACCTTGCCAATAGTTGAGATGAGCTGCTATTGCTAGGCTAGTCCCAGATCTGTATATCCACTCACCCACATCTACTAATCATAGACCAGGGGGTCAATCTGAAGTTATTGAAAGGATGAGGGAGAGAGTGCATTCAATATCAGAGTAGGAGTGCTGATCTAGGATCAGGCCCACTCTGTCCATATAATACAAGTATTCATTATGATATTTCCTTTTTCAAATTCTTAGTCTGGATTGTTCTCTTGGGTCAAAGTGGACCCTGTATATTCATGAAATATGAAAAAGCAAAACAAATATTGCTATACATAGGTTGCACATCCATCACTGCGTCGCGTCATGCCATTGTTATGAACATTCTCGAGCCGCCCTCTGCCGGCTGAGCCAAAGTGGTGCACAAAAGTCGTGATAGATGGAGGCTAACGACTGTTTCATCTAAATAACACTATAGTGGCCTGGAAATATGATGACATTGCTTAAGTAGGCAAACAAATTTGTCATCATTATCAAATGGATTGCAATGTTGTCATTAGCTAGCAAGGACCGTATAAAAAATAGCTAACAATGTTAACGTTAGCTAGCTAAAATCGGGTGTACTCACCTCAATCTTAGCCTAACGTTATAATGCATATAAAGTAAATCTGGCGACATCAAAATGATGACAAACGGTTTTCCTACAAATGATTTGCCTCTTTTTGCAATGTCATTGTATTTCCAAGCCACTGTAATGCAAATCATCGCTCATTGACAATGCATTGAGTAGAATGCTCGATCAGTTGGATATGCTTCTCAGATAGAGCTTGCTTGTTCTTGAGAATAGCATTAGATAGCTACCATAGTGATCCCCAGAAGGAAACTTCAGTGCATTATTCATATAGCTTGCTAGCTAGGTTGTTGGCTGTTGTCGTGTCTTTGGTTATGTCGGATTAAGTGATATGACATGCTATTCTCTAAAATAATTTCTCCGTAATTAATATTACCTGATTGAGCTAATCATGTAAATGTAATTAACTAGAGAGTCGGGGCACCACAAAATAATATTTATAGAGCTGTTATCCTCCCGAATAAACTCTTAAAGACCTAGTAATATTTTACATCAATAGCAGCCCATATTAATCGTCACCTTAATTCAGTCTCATCTGAAAGTTGTAAATTCTTGGTCATCTGCACAAACCCTGGCTAACAAGTTGAATCAGCAATGCAAAATTGGGTGTAATTATTTATTTACTAAATACCTAACTAATCACACAGAATTACATATGCACATAATTAATCATAACTTGATTACAAATGACGTCATAAAGGAAAACGCCCCTAGCGGCGGAACAGATATGACTGCTTGTTACACAAAAGAAAAGGGCTGGGTTTGAGTGAAAGAGCAGGAAGACTGAGGGACACAGGGAGAAGCTGTGCTATTGTAAATACAGTATCTTATGCATTCTAAATTACCGCCCATTTGGAAAAGGAAAATGCAATAAATATTTACTCTGAGCTGCACTTTGGTAGGTTGGTGGTAGATGGAAGGCCGTGTTGCCAAACCGAGTCCTTTGTCCTTTGAAGAATGTATCTGGTGGTAAATTGGATAAGTTGTAGTAACTTCGTTGTGTGGTAGACGGGATACTCTGTCTGTTCCTTCCTAACCTGTGTTTGCAGCTGCTGTTGCTAACTCAACGGCTAGGAGGTATCACTTCTGTAGTGAATAAGAGTTTAAAGTTCATACCATTCGCAACCAAAGCCCACGCTGATGTTGGCTTCGTTCTGTAGTTATTATCTGAACCATTCTGACATCGGACCGTCGTCCTCACATCCTCGGAACAGGAGGTTATAATGTCATCAAGGCTTTATATAGGAAGGGAGAGGAGGGCGTGTTTGAAAAGTTTTATAGCCCATGTCCTTTCACAGGGGTGGGCCACTGATTGAGCATAGCCCATAGACCTTATGAAAACCCAAATCTCACATTTTAGAAGCTAAAATCCCATTTCATCCCATCACAAATAATTTCATATTCAAACATTTAAATTGAACAACAATTCTGTGTGAATACAATAACTCTGATGTGTAGACTTTACACTATAGAGTTTATGTCATCTTATCATTGATGAGAATGTCTCAGATGACAACCGAACTGACATCATATTCATTAAGTAACCCTGCATATGTTCAATTGGTCGGATGACCAGAATATAGTTCATTTCCCCCCACCTTCTGATGTTCCCAGAATCTCTATGTTAACCAAGGGGTTTTGCAAATGTAACATCAGTAGGGTAGAGAGAGGAAAAAGGGGGGAAGAGGTATTTATGACTGTCATAAACCTAACCCCAGGCCAACATCATGACACTGTGCTATAAATTATATAACAATTCTAGCTAAATGTTTCATTGCACCTTCCAATTGTGAAATTACAAGACAAAAAGGACACTTACATAAACTGTTCCTCTGTGTCATTTTGGTTGTGAAGGTAACGTAGCTCGCTAGCTAGCTAATCTCATTCCTAGAGACTTCCTCCCAAATGTGCACTCCATGGGGGTCTAGAATATATTACAAAGTAAACGCATGACTTGTGTTTTGGGTCACCACACATCCCGCTTGGATGCATTTAAGATGCATTCATTTGTATCCATGAAAGTTCCCAGGTGGGCTCAGTTGATCAAGGGATAATGCTGTCAAGGAGGTCCGTCTGTAGAGCCTTAGAGAGCTTCTCCGTGATGTACGTGAACGAATGACACCACCGTCTATATTGCTCAATGACACTAATATCCCCCAGTGCCTCAAACCGAGGAGAAAATAAAAGTTGATCAACTCAAGCAAAGCAGACATAATGTCAACCTTTGCATGAGAGGAAGCCAAGCTTGCAAAGTAGCCTATGATAACATTTCTGCATAATACAGGCATAGGCTATTTCTCACAATAACGTGGATTATTTCGTAATAACTACATCTTTCTCGTTATAAAGTGATCTTTCTCATTATAAAGTGATCTTATCTCATAATAATGATGTAAACCCTTTTTTTCAGAGGGGCAGCAATATGCCACTGTACCAGATACACACAGAGAACAAGAGAATTGCATTCATTAATGGTGATGGCACTTTGACCAGACTGATGTTATTTTGAGGTTTGCGGCACATAAACAACGTTTGAGAGTTAATATTTTGGAAAACAAGTGAGTCTTTGATAATTTGTCATGCCTGCGCAGTAAATTACCAAAAAAAACTTTTTTTTTTTCCTAGCTGAGGAGTCTCCAGTGCGGTCAGGAAGGCATCCATTCATCCTGAGCCGGAGCATTGTGTTGACTCCTCTCCAGACTCAAATCCAGTCTCAGTAGTGTCAGTAACATAGTGGTCCCCTGTGGCCTGCCTCAACCAACATAGAGCTTGCTGCCTCTGATACAGAACTATTTGGATCGGTCCAACGTGACTATTCCTGGAGAGCCAGTATAAAAAGTCACAGTTCAACATGACACCAGTGGAGGGAAGGGATGAGAATGAAGGTACAGCAGTCCTTCATGGATGGGCAGCTTTGATGAGGGTGCGGGCCACAAAAAAATCTGAACTCATCATGAAAAGTCGCAGTTGCTCGCTGGTCTGCCTACCCACGTGTCTAGTTATCCAGCTACGAAAAAACAAACTGTCTAAGTGAATATACAGTGCCTTGCGAAAGTATTCGGCCCCCTTGAACTTTGCGACCTTTTGCCACATTTCAGGCTTCAAACATAAATATATATATAACTGTATTTTTTTGTGAAGAATCAACAACAAGTGGGACACAATCATGAAGTGGAACGACATTTATTGGATATTTCAAACTTTTTTAACAAATCAAAAACTGAAAAATTGGGCGTGCAAAATTATTCAGCCCCCTTAAGTTAATACTTTGTAGCGCCACCTTTTGCTGCTATGACAGCTGTAAGTCGCTTGGGGTATGTCTCTATCAGTTTTGCACATCGAGAGACTGACATTTTTTCCCATTCCTCCTTGTAAAACAGCTCGAGCTCAGTGAGGTTGGATGGAGAGCATTTGTGAACAGCAGTTTTCAGTTTTTTCCACAGATTCTCGATTGGATTCAGGTCTGGACTTTGACTTGGCCATCAGGTTTTCTTCCAGAATGGTCCTGTATTTGGCTCCATCCATCTTCCCATCAATTTTAACCATCTTCCCTGTCCCTGCTGAAGAAAAGCAGGCCCAAACCATGATGCTGCCACCACCATGTTTGACAGTGGGGATGGTGTGTTCAGTGTGATGAGCTGTGTTGCTTTTACGCCAAACATAACGTTTTGCATTGTTGCCAAAAAGTTAAATTTTGGTTTCATCTGACCAGAGCATCTTCTTCCACATGTTTGGTGTGTCTCCCAGGTGGCCGTGGCAAACTTTAAACGGCACTTTTTATGGATATCTTTAAGAAATGGCTTTCTTCTTGCCACTCTTCCATAAAGGCCAGATTTGTGCAATATACGACTGATTGTTGTCCTATGGACAGAGTCTCCCACCTCAGCTGTAGATCTCTGCAGTTCATCCAGAGTGATCATGGGCCTCTTGGTTGCATCTCTGGTCAGTCTTCTCCTTGTATGAGCTGAAAGTTTAGAGGGACGGCCAGGTCTTGGTAGATTTGCAGTGGTCTGATACTCCTTCCATTTCAATATTATCGCTTGCACAGTGCTCCTTGGGATGTTTAAAGCTTGGAAAATATTTTTGTATCCAAATCCGGCTTTAAACTTCTTCACAACAGTATCTCGGACCTGCCTGGTGTGTCCCTTGTTCTTCATGATGCTCTCTGCACTGTTAACGGACCTCTGAGACTATCACAGTGCAGGTGCATTTATACGGAGACTTGAATACACACAGGTGGATTGTATTTATCATCATTAGTCATTTAGGTCAACATTGGATCATTCAGAGATCCTCACTGAACTTCTGGAGAGAGTTTGCTGCACTGAAAGTAAAGGGGCTGAATAATTTTGCGCGCCCAATTTTTCAGTTTTTGATTTGTTAAAAAAGTTTGAAATATCCAATAAATGTCGTTCCACTTCATGATTGTGTCCCACTTGTTGTTGATTCTTCACAAAAAATACAGTTTTATATCTTTATGTTTGAAGCCTGAAATGTGGCACAAGGTCGCAAAGTTCAAGGGGGCCGAATACTTTCGCAAGGCACTGTAAGCTGCTTGAAAGTTAAATCTATATCAACAATGTTTTAAACACACTAGCTTTTTAGGGAAATAGCTGTTAATGTAATCAGACAGCCATTGAAATGTTTCAACAGTTTCACAGTACAATAACTTTAAAAAAATACATTTTTCCCAATTTCGTGATAACCAATTGTTACAGTCTTGTCCCATCGCTGCAAGTCCCGTACGAACTCGGGAGAGGTGAAGTTCGAAAGCCAAGTGTCCTCCGAAACATGACCCTGCAAAGCCGCACCAATGTGCTGGAGGAAACACCGTTCAACTGGCGATGGTGTCAGCGTGCATGCGCCAGGCCTGCCACGGCCTGTTTTAACAAATTTCTATCAGCATGTTAAATGTGCAACCAGAGGGAATGTGCAACCTTTACTGCACACACAGAGACATGTACAAAGCTCTCCCTCGCTCTCCATTTGGCACATTTGACCATAATTCTATCCTCCTGATTCCTGCTTGCTAGCAAAAATTAAAGCAGGAAGCACCAGTGTCAATAAAGAAGTGGTCAGATGAAGCAGATACTAAGCTACAGGACTGTTTTGCAAGCACAGACTGAAATATGTTACGTGATTCTTCCTATGGCATTGAGGAGAATACCACATCAGTCACTGGTTTCATCAATAAGTGCATCGATGATGTCGTCCCCACAGTGACCGTACCTACAGTTGAAGTTGAGAGTTTACATACACCAAATACATTTAAACTCAGTTTTCACAATTCATGACGTTTAATCCTATTAAAAATCCCCTGTCTTAGGTCAGTTAGGATCACCACTTTATTTTAAGAATGTGAAATGTCAGAATAATAGTAGGGAGAATGATTTATTTCAGCTTTTACTTCTTTCATCACATTCCCAGTGGGTCAGAAGTTTACATACACTCAATTAGTATTTGATAGCATCGCCTTTAAAATGTTTAGCTTGGGTCAAACGTTTCGGGTAGCCTTCCACAAGCTTCCTACAATAAGTTGGGTGAATTTTGGCCCATTCCTCCTGACAGAGCTGGTGTAACTGAGTCCTTGCTCGCACACGCTTTTTCAGTTCTGCCCACAAATCTTATATGGGATTGAGGTCAGGGCTTTGTGATGGCCACTCCAATACCTTGACTTTGTTGTCTTTAAGCCATTTTGCCACAACTTTGGAAGTATGCTTGGGGTCATTGTCCATTTGGAAGACCCATTTGCGACCAAGCTTTAACTTCCTGACTGATGTCTTGAGATGTTGCTTCAATATATCCACGTAATTTTCCTCCCTCATGATGCCATCTATTTTGTAAAGTGCACCAGTCCCTTGTGCAGCAAAGCACTGCCACAACATAATGCTGCCACCCCCGTGCTTCTCGGTTGGGATGGTGTTCTTCGGCTTGCAAGCCTCCCCCATTTTCCTCCAAATTTAACTATGGTCATTATGGCCAAACAGTTCTATTTTTGTTTCATCAGACCAGAGGTCATTTCCCCAAAAAGTATGATCTTTGTCCCCATGTGCAGTTGAAACCGTAGTCTGGCTTTTTTTATGACGGTTTTGGACTTCTTCCTTGCTGAGCGGCCTTTCAGGTTATGTCGATATAGGACTAATTTTACTATGGATATAGATACTTTTGTACCTGTTTCCTCCAGCATCTTCACAAGGTCCTTTGCTGTTGTTCTGGGATTGATTTGCACTTTTCGCACCAAAGTACGTTCACCTCTAGGAGACAGAAGAGTTTGAAGGTAAGCCTTGAAATACATCCACTGGTACACCTCCAATTGACTCAAAGGATGTCAATTAGCCTATCAGAAGCTTCTAAAGCCATGACATAATTTTCTGGAATTTTCCAAGCTGTTTAAAGGCACAGTAAACGTAGTGTATGTAAACTTCTGACTCACTGGAATTGCAATACAGTGAATTATAAGTGAAATAATCTGTCTGTAAACAATAGTTGGAAAAATTACTTGTGTCATGCACAAAGTAGATGTCCTAACCGATTTGTTAACAAGAAATTTGTGGAGTGGTTGAAAAACAAGTTTTAATGACTCCAACCTAAGTGTATGTAAACTTCCGATTTCAAATCAAATCAAATCAAATCAAATGTATTTATATAGCCCTTCGTACATCAGCTGATATCTCAAAGTGCTGTACAGAAACCCAGCCTAAAACCCCAAACAGCAAGCAATGCAGGTGTAGAAGCACGGTGGCTAGGAAAAACTCCCTAGAAAGGCCAAAACCTAGGAAGAAACCTAGAGAGGAACCAGGCTATGTGGGGTGGCCAGTCCTCTTCTGGCTGTGCCGGGTGGAGATTATAACAAAACATGGTCAAGATGTTCAAATGTTCATAAATGACCAGCATGGTCGAATAATAATAAGGCAGAACAGTTGAAACTGGAGCAGCAGCACAGTCAGGTGGACTGGGGACAGCAAGGAGTCATCATGTCAGGTATTCCTGGGGCATGGTCCTAGGGCTCAGGTCCTCCGAGAGAGAGAAAGAAAGAGAGAATTAGAGAGAGCATATGTGGGATGGCCAGTCCTCTTCTGGCTGTGCCGGGTGGAGATTATAACAGAACATGGCCAAGATGTTCAAATGTTCATAAATGAACAGCATGGTCGAATAATATTAAGGCAGAACAGTTGAAACTGGAGCAGCAGCACAGCCAGGTGGACTGGGGACAGCAAGGAGTCATCATGTCAGGTATTCCTGGGGCATGGTCCTAGGGCTCAGGTCCTCCGAGAGAGAGAAAGAAAGAGAGAATTAGAGAGAGCATATGTGGGATGGCCAGTCCTCTTCTGGCTGTGCCGGGTGGAGATTATAACAGAACATGGCCAAGATGTTCAAATGTTCATAAATGACCAGCATGGTCGAATAATATTAAGGCAGAACAGTTGAAACTGGAGCAGCAGCACAGCCAGGTGGACTGGGGACAGCAAGGAGTCATCATGTCAGGTAGTCCTGGGGCATGGTCCTAGGGCTCAGGTCCTCCGAGAGAGAGAAAGAGAGAAGGAGAGAATTAGAGAACGCACACCTAGATTCACACAGGACACCGAATAGGACAGGAGAAGTACTCCAGATATAACAAACTGACCCTAGCCCCCCGACACATAAACTACTACTGCAGCATAAATACTGGAGGCTGAGACAGGAGGGGTCAGGAGACACTGTGGCCCATTCCGAGGACACCCCCGGACAGGGCCAAACAGGAAGGATATAACCCCACCCACTTTGCCAAAGCACAGCCCACACACCACTAGAGGGATATCTTCAACCACCAACTTACCATCCTGAGACAAGGCTGAGTATAGCCCACAAAGACCTCCGCCACGGCACAACCCAAGGGGGGGGGGCAACCCAGACAGGATGACCACATCAGTGACTCAACCCACTCACGTGACGCACCCCCTCCAGGGACGGCATGAGAGAGCCCCAGTAAGCCAACTGTACATACCCCAACCAGAAGCTATGGATTACAGGCAACATCCGCACTGAGCTAAAGGCTAGAACTGCCGCTTTCAAGGAGCAAGACTCTAACCCGGAATTTTATAAGAAATCCTGCTATGCCCCCGATGAACCATCAAACAGGCAAAGTGTCAATACAGGACTAAGATCGAATCGTACTACACCAGCTCTGACGCTCGTCGGATGTGGCAGGGCTTGCAAACCATTACAGACTACAAAGGGAAGCACAGCCGAAAGCTGTCCAGTGACACAAGCCTACCAGACCTACTTCTATGCTCGCTTCGAGGCAAATAACACTCAAACATGGATGAGAGCACCAACTGTTCCAGACGATTGTGTTATCACGCTCTCCGCAGCCGATGTGAGTAAGACATTTAAACAGGTCAACATTCACAAGGCCGCAGGGCCAGATGGATTACCAGGACATGTACTGCGAACATGCACTGACCAACTGGCAGGTGTCTTCACTGACATTTTCAACCTGGGCGGCAGGTAGCCTTTTGGTTAGAGCGTTGGGCCAGTATCCGAAAGGTTGCTAGATCGAATCCCGAGCTGACAAGGTCAAAATCTGTTGCTCTGCCCCTGAACAAGGCAGTTAACCCACTGTTGCTAGGCCCTCATTGTAAATAAGAATTTGTTCTTAACTGACTTGCCTGGTTAAATAAAGGTACATTTTAAAAAAAAACTCTCATTGTCCGAGTCTGTAATACCAACATGTTTTTAGCATACCACCATAGTCCCTGTGCCCAAGAACACTAAGGTAACCTGCCTAAATGACTACCGACCCGTAGCACTCATGTCTGTATCCATGAAGTGCTTTGAAAGGCTGCATGGCTCACATCAATATCATTATCCCAGAAACCCTAGGCCGACTCCAATTTACATACCGCCCTAACAGATCCACAGATGATGCAATCTCTATTGCACTCCAGACTGCCCTTTCCCACCTGGACAAAATAAACACCTATGTGAGAATGCTGTTCATTGACTACAGCTCAGCGTTCAACACCATAGTGCCATCAAATCTCATCAATAAGCTAAGACAAAACCTATTTGGCATGGGTCCTCAGATCCTCAAAAGGTTCTACAGTTGCACCATTGAGAGCATCCTGATTGGTTGCATCATTGCCTATCACTGCCTGGTATGGCAACTGCTCGGCCTCCGACCGCAAGACACTAGAGAGGGTAGTGCGTACAGCCCAGTACATCAATGGCGCCAAGCTTCCTGCCATCCAGGACCTCTATACCAGGCGGTGTCAGGGGAAGGCCCTAAAAATGGTCAAAGACTCCAGCCACCCTCGTCATAGACTGTTCTCTCTGCTACCGCACGGCAAGCGGTACCAGAGTGCCAAATCTAGGTCTAAGAGGCTTCTAAACAACTTCTACCCCCAAGCCATAAGACTCCTGAACATCTAATCAAATGGCTACCCAGAATATTTTCATTGCCCCCCCCCCCCACCCCCCTCTTTTACACTGCTGCTACTCTCTGTTATTATCTATGCATGATCACTTTAATAACTATACCTACATGTACATATTACCTCAATTACCTTGACTAACCGGTGCCCCCACACATTGACTCTGTACCGGTACCCCCTGTATATAGTCTCGCTATTGTTATTTTACTGCTGCTCTTTAACTAATTGTTACTTTTATTTCTTATTCTTATTCATTTTTAAACTGCATTGTTGATTAGGTGCTTGGAAGTAAGAATTTTGGCGCATGTGACTAATAAAATTTGATTTGAAGAGTCGCTAGAGCACGATGGGACAAGGACAACCCGGCTGGACAAACCCTCCCCCTAACCCGGACGACGTTGGGCCAATTGTACGTCGCCTCATGGGTCTTCCAGTCACGGCCGACTGCGACACAGCCCGGGATTAAACCTTGATCTGTAGTGATACCTCAAGCACTGCCGTGACTGAGACTGCTGCACCACTCGGGAGGCCACAGTACAATAACTTTACAGTACAAATGGGCTTGAAATGATGTGAACAGATTTGAGTCAGATGTTATAAGATGTGAGATTATGTTTTTAGTTTAATTTTCTAATTACACATTATTATATCATAAAAGGACTACGATAAAACAGGCTATATAAATACATTTGATTTGATTTGATTTGGTCTGCTGAGCGCAAACTTGCACAGTTGTGAAAATTCTGTCCAACTTCCAGCCCGCGTTTACTATGAACACAGAGGCTGTACCCGCTTTAAGTTACAGTTTTAACAGTGGCCAAGTAGGCTACTGAAGCTATTTGATCACAATGGAGGCCTACCAGAATGGCCTACCATCCAAAACAATGGAGTAAATGCACCCCATAACATTTTAACATGGAAATAGCTGTTCTATCATTCAGCCAACAGTAGCAGCCAATGTGATGATTTCAATGTAGGCCTAATTTCCATGAGAATTTATAAAAAAAACATGCAGAGCTTAACATGAACCTGTTTATCCACTTTCCTTCAGACAAGGAGGTGACTGAAAATGTTGTTGTGTTGTTTGATGCAAGAAACTGCATTATTATTATAAAATGCATTATTATTCCCATACAATTATTACAGAGAATCAGACAAATTATGCTACCCTCGCAAAGGATATGAACAAAATGTACACACGTGGCTACATACAGCCATTGCTTTTTTTAAAATTGAACCTTTATTTAAACTAGGCAAATCAGTTAAGAACAAATTCTTATTTACAATGACGGCCTACCCCAGACGACGCTGGGCCAATTGTGCACCGCACTATGGGACTGGTAGCAAAGCAAATCTGGAATCCCACTCTTTCTTTTTAACAAAGCCCAAAACTGCTTTCAAAACTGTTTTCCTGCAATTGCATTAAGAATTGTTGTGCATTGAGTGCTTGTCAGAATTCATGTTTTCGTTTTAGTGACAACATGACATGGCAAAAATAGTAGCCCTGGAAAGTTACATCCTGAGTGATGAAGTATAGGCTTTGAATGACATCAGCTACAGAAGGGCTGGGCTACACACCACCGTTTGAGTTGAGCGCCGCTGCTGTGGTGCTCATTACAGACTATTTCATTCCCTTCACCGGAACAGCCGAGTGTCATCAACACTCATTAACGTCAGATCAGCGCACGCAGAGAAAATAAAAACATTTGGGAATATATTTCATAGAACAGACATGCTTCTGTCACCTCCAAACACCTCCAGCTGGAAAATCAGGTGACCGTAAGCAGAGGAATCTGTCTCTCTCTCTGGACATGTGGGAAGGGAAAATAAAAGGACTTTGCGGAGCACAGATTTGATTCCACCAATGCCTGTCCTGTCATGTACGTCTACATCAATGTCATTCACGTTGACAACAACTCAAATACAATAACCCCCGGCCCCTTATTTGTGGAGCATCTCTGTACCATCGAGGGGGTTAACCCTAAACTGAGCCACCACCCCATCAAAGGTACAGACTGTGACAGCGGGATGTGTAACAAACCTAAATGGTTCCTCTTTAGGGTCCATGGGGGGAATGAATAATAGGGTGGACCGTTTGTTCCTGAACCTACATTGTTGGGGCCAGGGCTGTGATTCCGACATGGTGAGACGCATAATGTGTTTCCCTGTTCGGCCGGTAATGGTTCCCAGGTTGGATTTTGATTGGCTGTCATTACGTCAGGTAATCACAATAAGGCTTGCATTAAGACGCTTTCGGTCTGGAGCTATTAGATGGCTAAATGACTTTCTCTGTGGTTGGTGGGGCATCTGTGTTTTTACAGTTGCCCCTAGAATACTCTGTAGGGGGAACTTGTCCCTTACGACAAAGAACAAGACCATCAGCTGACAAAGGCATAATTCTAAAAGGCCTTAAATAAGGCCTGAAGCGGAGAAAACATACACTGCCGTTCAAAAGTTTGGGGTCACTTAGAAATGTCTTTGTTTTTGAAAGAAAAGCTAACTTTTTGACCATTAAAATAACATTAAATTGATCAGAAATAAAGCGTAGACATTGTTAATGTTGTAAATGACTATTGTAGCTGGAAATGGCAGATTTTTTAAATGGAATATCTATATAGGCATACAGAGCCCATTATCAGCAACCATCACTCCTGTGTTCCAATGGCACATTGTGTTAGCTAATCCAAGTTATAATTTTAAAAGGCTAATTGATCATTAGAAAACCCTTGTGCAATTATGTTAGCACAGGTGAAAACTGTTGTTCTGATTAAAGAAGCAATAAAACTGGCCTTCTTTAGACTAGTTGAGTATCTGGAGCATCAGCATTTGTGGGTTCGATTACAGGCTCAAAATGTCCAGAAACAAAGCACTTTCTCCTGAAACTCGTCAGTCTATTCTTGTTCTGAAAAATGATGGCTATTCCATGTGAGAAATTGCCAAGAAACTGTCCAGTGTCTGTGTTATTTTTCCCATCTTAATCTTTTATTTTATTGGCCAGTCTGAGATATGGCTTTTTCTTTGTAACTATGCATAGAAGGCCAGCATCCCAGAGTCGCCGATTCACTGTTGACTTTGAGACTGGTGTTTTGTGGCGCAGTGTTGTATTTTGAGACAGGCTTGAATGACCTAAGTAGCCAATAGGTAGAATAATTTGTCTGATTCTCTGGTATGGGAATAATAATAATGCATTTTATTTTTTAAAGTGGTTTCTTGCATCGAACAACACAACATTTTCAGTCACCTCCTTGTCTGAAGGACAAGTGGATGAACAGGTTATTGTCAAGCTCTGCATGTTTTTTTCTTCTTCAAAAGTCTCATGGAATGTAGGCCTAAATTGAACACCACACATTGGCTGCTACTGTAGACTGAATGATAGAACAGCTATTTCCAAGTTACATTTTATGGGTGCGTTTTCTCCATAGTTTTTTTTATGGCAGGCCACTCTGGCAGGCTTACATTATGCTCAAATAGCCACAGTAGCCTTCTTAGCCACTGTTAAAATTGTATTTCATTTTTAAAATCGTAGTCCTTTTATGATATATAATGTAATTAGAAAATGAAACTAAAAAAATAATCTCACATTTTATAACATCTTATAACATCTGACTCAAATCTGTTCACATCATTTCAAGCTCATTTCCACTGTGAAACTGTTGAAACATTTAAAAGGCTGTCTGATGACATTAACAGGTACTTCCCTAAAAAGCCAGTGTGTTTAAAACATTGTTGATATACAGTGGGGCAAAAAAGTATTTAGTCAGCCACCAATTGTGCAAGTTCTCCCACTTAAAAAGATGAGAGAGGCCTGTAATTTTCATCATAGGTACACTTTAACTATGACAGACAAAATGGAGAACAAAAATCCAGAAAATCACATTGTAGGATTTTTAATGAATTTATTTGCAAATTATGGTGGAAAATAAGTATTTGGTCACCTACAAACAAGCAAGATTTCTGGCTCTCACAGACCTGTAACTTCTTCTTTATGAGGCTCCTCTGTCCTCCACTCGTTACCTGTATTAACGGCACCTGTTTGAACTTGTTATCAGTATAAAAGACACCTGTCCACAACCTCAAACAGTCACACTCCAAACTCCACTATGGCCAAGACCAAAGAGCTGTCAAAGGACACAAGAAACAAAATTGTAGACCTGCACCAGGCTGGGAAGACTGAATCTGCAATAGGTAAGTAGCTTGGTTTGAAGAAATCAACTGTGGGAGCATTTATTAGGAATTGGAAGACATACAAGACCACTGATAATCTCCCTCGATCTGGGGCTCCACGCAAGATCTCACCCCGTGGGGTCAAAATGATCACAAGAACGGTGAGCAAAAATCCCAGAACCACACAGGGGGACCTAGTGAATGACCTGCAGAGAGCTGGGACCAAAGTAACAAAGCCTACCACCAGTAACACACTACGCCGCCAGGGACTCAAATCCTGCAGTGCTAGACATGTCCCCCTGCTTAAGCCAGTACATGTCAAGGCCCGTCTGAAGTTTGCTAGAGAGCATTTGGATGATCCAGAAGAAGATTGGGAGAATGTCATATGGTCAGATGAAACCAAAATATAACTTTTTGGTAAAAACTAAACTCGTCGTGTTTGGAGGACAAAGAATGCTGAGTTGCATCCAAAGAACACCATACCTACTGTGAAGCATGGGGGTGGAAACATCATGCTTTGGGGCTGTTTTTCTGCAAAGGGACCAGGACGACTGATCCGTGTAAAGGAAAGAATGAATGGGGCCATGTATGGTGAGATTTTGAGTGAAAACCTCCTTCCATCAGCAAGGGCATTGAAGATGAAACTTGGCTGGGTCTTTCAGCATGACAATGATCCCAAACACACTGCCCAGGCAACGAAGGAGTGGCTTCGTAAGAAGCATTTCAAGGTCCTGGAGTGGCCTAGCTAGTCTCCAGATCTCAACCCCTTAGAAAATCTTTGGAGGCAGTTGAAAGTCCGTGTTGCCCAGCAACAGCCCCAAAACATCATTGCTCTAGAGGAGATCTGCATGGAGGAATGGGACAAAATACCAGCAACAGTGTGTGAAAACCTTGTGAAGACTTACAGAAAACGTTTGACCTCTGTTATATACCCTTTGTTGGCAATGACAAAGTATTGAGATAAACCTTTGTTATTGACCAAATACTTATTTTCCACCATAATTTGCAAATAAATTCATTAAAAATCCTACAATGTGATTTTCTGGATTTTTTTGTAATCATTAAGGACTGGGGAGTTATTCTGGATAAAAAAGAAACAGAATGGAGATAAGCACAGGCAAAATCCTAGAGGAAAATCTGGTTCAGCCTGCTTTCCATTTGACACTGGGCGATGAATTCACCTTTCAGCATGACAATAACCTAAAACACAAGGCCAAATCGACATTGGAGTTGCTTACCAAGAAGACTCAAATCTACTTGAAAATCTATGGCAAGACCTGAAAATGGTTATCTAACAATAATCAACAACCAATTTGACAGAGCTTCAAGAATTTTGAAAAGAATAATGGGCAAATGTTGCACAATCCAGGTGTGGAAAGCTCTTAGAGCCTTATCCAGAAAGACTCACAGCTGTAATCGCTGCCAAAGGTGCTTCTACAAAGTATTGACTCAGGGGTGTGAATACTTATAGTATGTAAATATGTTTTTTCAGTAATTAATTTAAATAAATGTGCTAACATTTCAACAAAAAAAAAATCACTTTGTCATTATGGGATATTGAGTGTAGAATGGTCAGAAAGAACATAAATATAATCCATGTTTAATTCAGCCTGTAACACAACAAAATGTGGAATAAGTCAAGGGGTATGAATACTTTCTGAAGGCACTGCATAGCCTAATAAGCAACTATTATTTTTTTCCTTCTTTTTTTCCCTCTTTTTTTTATAATTGTTTTTATTGGGTCACAAGAGCAATACAATCATCAAGACACATTACACTTTCCCATGCACTTAAGGAAATAGTGAATGTCATGGATATAGTAGATATAACTTTAAATCAGCTTACAGTATATCCACTTACAGTTTTTCCGTAGCTGGATAAGTCAGCGATGGTCAATTAGTAGTATTGCCCTTTCTTGGGAACTCAGTCAGGGTCTCAACTTACAGTTGTGAGTTAGAATAGTAGAAAACACTAGGTGCAACTTCGAAATGTGGTTGCACATCAGCAGCATTGTTTTACAACCGGAGTTTCAAGCAACAGAGCTCTTAAAAGGGCGAAAACATACAGTACTTTGTTATAGAAACTACACACATCTAAATTTGAGTGAAAAATTATTATTTATAATAAAATAATAACAATTGAAACAGGTTTCCCTCAAGAGTTTCCCTGTATTTAGCACCATCCATCATTCCGGCAAATCTGACCAGTTTCCCAGTCCCTGCCGATGAAAAACAACCCCACATGATGCTGCCACCACCATGCTTCACTATGGGGATGGTGTTCTCGGGGTGATGAGAGGTGTAGGGTTTGCGCCAGACATAGTGAGTACCTCCTTCCATACATTTGGGGAGTCTCCAAAATGCCTTTTGGTGAACACCAAACGTGTTTGCTTATTTTTTTACTGTAAGCAATGGCTTTTTTCTGGCCACTCTTCCGTAGAGCCCAGCTCTGCGGAGAGTACGGCTTAAAGTGGTCCTATGGACAGATACTCTAATCTCCGCTGTGGAACTTTGCAGCTCCTTCAGGGCTATCTTTGGTCTCTTTGTTGCCTCTCTGATTAATGCCCTCCTTGCCTGGTCCATGTGTTTTGGTGGGCAGCCCTCTCTTGGCAGGTTTGTTGTGATGCCACATTCTTTCCATGTTTTAATAATGGATTTAATGGTGCTCCGGGGGTTTTCAAAGTTTCTGATATTTTTTATAACCCAACCCTGATCTGTACTTCTCCACAACTTTGTCCCTGACCTGTTTGGAGAGCTCCTTGGTCTTCATGGTGCCGCTTGCTTGGTGGTGGCCTTTGCTAGTGGTGTTGCAGACTCTGGGGCCTTTCAGAACAGGTGTATATATACTGAGATCATGTGACAGATCATGTGACACTTAAAGTCCACCTGTATGCAATCTAACTAATTATGTGACTTCTGAAGGTAATTTGTTGTGCCAGATTTTATTTAGGGGCTTCTTAGCAAAGGGGGTGAATACATATGCACACACCAATTTTCCGTTTTTAATTTGTAAGACATTTTTTAAACAAGTAATTTTTTTCATTTCACTTCACCAATTTGTACTATTTTGTGTATGTCCATTACATGAAATCCAAATAAAACATCAATTTAAATTACAGGTTGTAATGCAAAAAAATAGGAAAAATCAACAAGGGGGATGAATACTTTTGCAAGGCACTGTATATTGCTGATAACACATCTGATAATATAGACCATGCATGGTCCAATATGTGAAAATAATGTCAACCATTTTTACCAATATGTTATTGGGCCCATTTCTGGAGAGTAGGTTGTCTGTTAAAAAAGTCCCCAGAATTGAGCTCCTCAGTCCTTCTACATAACAATTCTGTATAAAATGATTATCATTCCCTAAAAGCATGATGGTCATGACTTTCTTACATGAAAGAGGAGGTTAACTTGGCCCCAGTCAATCGACCTGAGATCAACGTAAGTTTCAGTCTTGGGATTTTTGTTTCCTTTTATCCCCTGGACTCTAGAAGTCTGTTATACTCAGCTCTCTGCCATTTGGCTAGAAGATCATCTTAGGGTCTCTCACACGCACACACATATTACTCAAGATAATGGTGAGTACATTTCCCGGCAGAGAACAGGAAGAGTAGATTCATTGGTTCTAATAACCCTCCAGGCTGGCTTCAGGACAAGGACTGTGTCCCAAATGGCACCCTATGGGCCCATAGGGCTCTGGTCAAAAGTAGTACACTACATAAGGAATGGGATGCCATTTGGGACACAACCCAGGAATGTCTTTGGAGACATTACCTTTTGGAAACTATCCCATTTCTCCTATATTGACTCTGGACAGGACCAGTCCTGATCCATCCTAAACTTCTTGGCTTGTTTGTTGATAGAGAATAACTCACAATTTTAATATTCAGAACATTGTCTCCTCTTAGAGGCCGTCATCATTAACATTATCACCCCACCCACTCATCTCCCCAGGCCCCGTTTAGGGCTGGCTAGTGGCTAGTTCTGTCTACCTCAGAGCTCTCTCTCACAGACTGTCTGCTAAGGGGGATTATGGTCTGGGTCTACCAGAGCTAATTCTCATCAGTTCAAATAGACAGACAACCCTGGCCTGGTATTTGTGGTGGGAAGTGGGCATGAATATATATATATATAAATAAATAAAAGAGTGAGAGGTTTTTATTTTATTAGGATCCTCATTAGCGACAGCTAGTCTTACTGGGGTCCAACACATAACGAAAAATACAGACAAAAGATTTTACAAACATTAACATGTAGTGTGTTTGTTCATCTATCAATTACACATACATGTCAGTACACACACAAAAAGGTCACATGGGAGAGACGTTGTGCCGTGAGGTGCTGCTTTATTTGTATTTTTAAACCAGGTTTGCTGTTCACTTGCGCTGTGGCTCTGAATAACATGTACATTTCATAGAATTTGTTCTGGACCTGGGGACTGTAAAAAGACCCCTGGTGGCATGTCTGGTGGGGTAAGTGTGTGTGCCAGTTCCGTGTGTAAGTTGACTATGCAAACAATCCAGAATTTCCAACACATTATTATAAAAACAAGAAGCAATGCAGTCAGTCTTTCCTCAACTTTTAGCCAAGAGTCTGGCATGCATAGCATTGATATTAGCCGCTCTGTCCTGGGCCAGCAGCAGCTTAACTAGGGCATTCTTTGCAGCACTTAACCATATGGCTGGACAATAATCAAGATAGGATCAAAATAGTTTGTGGAGTGGGGTGTGAAAAAGAAAAAGCAGAGCAGCTCTTTATCACGGACAGACCTCTCTCGCTTTACAACAATTGAATCAATATAATTTGGACCATGACAGTGAGAAAAGAGAGAAAATAGAGAGGGGGAGTCTTGTTGACTATGCAGGTCCCAAGGCTGGTTGGCTGTGATCTCACCACCATAACCACATCCCAGCACTGATCTCCCAGATGATTGGCTAAAAATCAGGCTTTCTGGGAGTGATCGATATCTCTCACCGAATCCGAGCGTGGTGGTAGTAGGGTGTGTGTTTGTGCGTGCCGCTACGGACAACAAAACATACTGCTCATACTGCCTTTGCATGTTCAATAAGAAATGCAAATAACCATTAAATATATTTTTCAACATTCAGAAAGTATTCACGCCCCTTGACTTTTTCCACAATTTTTTGTGTTAGAGTGGGATTTAAACTTATTTTTAAAAAAAATTGTCAACGATCCACACAATTCTCTAAGGTCAAAGTGTAAGAAAAATTAACATTAGTAAAGAATTTATGAAAAATAAAACAATTCCCATTTGACATTAAGCTATTGTGTGTAGGCCAGTGACAAAGAAACATTTGAAATTCGGCTGTAACAACAAAATGTGTAAAAAGTCAAGGGTTGTGAATGCTTTCTAAATGCACTGTATATTTAAGCCATAATGCACGAGGGGGGTGTGGTATATGGCCAATATACCACGGTGCCTTATTGCTATTATAAACTGGTTATCAACGTAATTAGAGCAGTAAAAATGCATGTTTTGTCATACTCAAGGTATACGGTCTGATATACCACGGCTGTCAGCCAATCAGCATTCAGGGCTCTAACCACCCAGTTTGTAATGAAAAATATATTGAGGTCTCCAAAATAAATACACACGAGTGCAACAATAGTTTTTTGTAATTACTTTTTATTCACGGTGAATGAAAGTGTTGGCTTTGAAGGCTTTGTTTGGACATTAGGGTAGAGGTGAGATTGTTCTTCTGGAAGTCAGAGGGTAGGCACAAGTTGGACGGTTGAAAGGACTGAGGTACCTTGAAGGGTGTGGCAGAGCATGTCAGTCTATGTGATCACAGTGGGGCCCGTGCGGCCGGTCTTCTCGTGGAGCCCAGAGATCTTCAGTGCAATCTCCACCAGAGGTTTCAGCATGACCTGAGGAAGACAGTCAACCTTAGATTACAGCACCTTACCATAACCCCTTCCCCGTTACAGTCTTAACAAAGAACTCCACCTGGCCCTCGAGTAGGCCAAGCATCTGCAAAATTGCGTTCACTTGTGAGCAAGGTGAAGGAGCCGAAATTAATCCGTTTCAGAGGGCCTCTTTATCCAAAACGATTATCAGGGAGTTTCTTCCCCTTCTGCCAGTCTGCCTTTCTTACGCTATCATTCTCCCTCCTGCCGAGAACACTTGATGAAGTGTCAAATCTCTACTTTTTTTCTTTTCTTTTCCCCATAGTTCCTTCCCCCCACTTCTTCCTGGCCCTGATATCAACAATGACTAAACTCTTAGCCAAACATTCCCTCTCAAGTCAACTAGGAATTCTGGAAGGCACGGTTGTTGGACCTGACGACCCAACGTGTCAAGGGAAATGGTTAAGTCGGACATCAGAGATAAACTCAGGTGTGCCTCAAGGATCAATTTGAGTTTATTGTCTATAATCAACAGCATTGGGAGACAGATTGAGACAGCTGATGTACATTTTTACACAGATGACACTGTTCTCTTGTCAAGTGGCAGTAGTTTGACTGGCTTTTGAGAAAGCTCAAAAACAGCTTTTTAAACATCATTCAACAGAATCTGTACGATTTGAAGCTTGTTCTGAATTCCTCTAAAAACAAAATGCATGGTATTTTCCAATGCTAAACACTTTGAAAACCATGGTCATGACTACCTTGGCAGGGCAGTCCATAAGAGCAAGTTAAAGCCTACAAATATCTGGGAGTTTGGGTGGATGAGAAGTTGAGCTTCCACCACCCTTGTAGAAAACCATGTCGGGAAACTCAAGCTGCGTGTAGAATTTTATTAGCGGCACAAAGCTCGTTTTCGTTCCCTTTGCCACCGAAGTTGATTCGTTGTACTTTGCTCTCCGTGTTGGACTATGGTGATACTATTTATGTGCAATCCTCAAGCTCTTCACTAAAGGTTCTCGACTCTGTATATCAGGCAGCCCTTCATTTAGTCACTAACCAGATGCCCAACTCCTCATTGTGATCTCCACAGTGCTGTCGGCTGGACATAGCAACACGCAGACTCAAGCACCGGTACATTATTATTTAAAAAGGCCATTTTTATCCATCCTCTCTTCTAGCTCGAAATAAAAAGAGATAAAAGCTCAGATGCCAATCTTGTTTTATACTGACAGTGCCGAACATTAGAACATAGCATGGGGGGGAGTATTATCGGACTCGTGTTGTGCACATGTTCTTTACTGACATGCTGCTTTTTCCTATCATGATGCAACTTCATCTGGTTTGATGCATCTTTGGTCCGCCTGTTTGTCTGAAACCGATGTGTTCATGCTGCTGTCTTGATCCAGTTTACTCATGAAAAATATTTATTTAAATCGCAACACTACTAATCTGGTTAAATACAATTCTAAACAAGCTGTCTGCTAGGTCCAGATTCCAGGCCTCCCCCTCTGGGCTGAGGGGAAGCCTTTTGAGGGCTAGTCCCTCTGACAACGTAACTAACCTTAGATGTGTGTGTGTAAATACTTCATCTCCCATAGAGCCGTCATGACAAGTGTAAGGGCTCCCCCACCGTGCCCTGTCACATTCCATCATCCAAATCAGAAGATCCCAGCTGCTCCTCAGCCCTCAGGTCTCACCTGTGCGTCGCCGTAGATCTTGGCGGGGTCTTTCTCATAGCTGTCTATGTAGAGCCTGACGGTTGCCCCGGCGCTGCCTGTCCCACTGAGACGGAAGATGATCCTGGAGCCGTCGGAGAAGACGATCCTCAGACCCTGAGAGAAAGAGAGAGAGTTAAACCTGACTATATGATGACTATGGTGATATGACTTATGGAAGTCAATTTGCTGGAAATACGGAGCAAAAACGAATAACAACAATGGCATTTTTCAAGGTACCATATGCAAGTTCCTCTGGTGATACTTCAAGTCCCTACATAGGCAGGATCAATCATCAAATGTGATGGTCATCTTTCGATTAACAGAATTGTTATAAAATACGATCACTCGTTATCATCAAACTATACTGACTAAATAGATCACCCACATTGCAATGGCTCTGCCTAGATGCCCCCCCTGGCTCCTGTCTCTTACCTGGTTCTTGGAGACGCTGCCGTCCACGGGGTCGGTGTAGGCAAAGTTGTCAGAGACTGCCACCTCATAACTTTTATCTCCTGACGAGAACTTCTGGCCCACAAAGGACTTGTCAAACATCGTAGCCTCCAGCTCCTTGATCATGGTGTTGGCTTTGTCCGAGTCCACCTCTTCATAGTCATACCTGGTGTAGTTTGGATGGGTTGGGGAATGGTCTTAATAGGAAGACTAAATAAGAGCTCTCAACTGTCAATGTGTGCATACTCCACGAGATGAGTGGCGTTAAAATAGTCAAATGGACCACCTTAACGAATGTGTACATTTATGGAGGCTATCATCGAAGAACTTGATATAAAAGAAAGACTAACAAATAGTTCTATAAGTACTTCAATACTCTATGAGAAACAACAGCACACAGAATGTGGCCCCGATCCAGATATTGTAGTTCTCTAGTTCACCACTGGAGGGTAACAGAGTAGCAGAGTCCCAGATTTACCTGGTGAAGAAGTTCCTGCCAAATTTGTTCCAGTGGTCTTTCATGATCTCCTCCACACTCTGCTTCCTGTGGGCTAGGATGGACATCCAGGCCAGCACCGCCCACAAGCCGTCCTTCTCACGGATATGATCAGAGCCTGGGGGGGTAAACAACGAAGAGAGGAAGGGGAAGAAGGGTGGTGGTTAAGACATGTGCTAGCACCTCTCACCAGAATGCATTGCCCAACTGACTGGAACGAAGTAATACCACCAATCTGATTTATCTAAATGTTTGCGCTGACGGGCCATAGTAAACCGGCTGTTATATTACTTGAAAATGTGGATCCCTCACTCACCAGTGCCGAAGCTCTCCTCTCCGCACAGAGACAGCTTGCCAGCGTCCATCAGGTTGCCGAAGAACTTCCAGCCAGTAGGAGTCTCATACAGATTCATCTTCAGGGCTTTAGCCACACTGAGGGACAGAGAGAGAGCAAAAGAGCTCATTTTCATATCCTAACTCCTGCACTTAAACACTGATGAGGAAACTAGGAGTGGCAGGTAGCCTCGTGGTTAGAGTATTGGGCCAGTAACCGAAAGGTTGCTGGATCGAATCCTGAGCTGACAAGGTAAAAATCTGTCGATCTGCCCCTGAATAAGGCAGTTGACCTACCGGGGAACAGTGGGTTGTCATTGTAAATAAGAATTTGTTCTTAACTGACTAGCATAGTTAAATATATATTTTTTATTTTTAAAATGCTGATTAATGTGCACTGTCCCAGGGACAAACTACATCCATGACACCTACAGCTACTGATGTCACAGGAAGGCCAAAAATATCATCAAGGACAACAACCACCCAAGCCATTGCCTGTTTACCCCACTTCCATCCAGAAGGTGAGGTCAGCACAGGTGCATCAAAGCTGGGACCAAGAGACTGAAAAAGCTTCTATCTCAAAGCCATCAGACTGCTAAACAGCAATCACTAACTCAGAGAGGCTGCTGCCTACATTGAGACCCAATCACTGGCCACTTTAATAAATTCATCACTAGTCACTTTATACAATGCCACTCTAAATAATGCCACTTTAATAATGGTTACATATCTTACATTACTCATATATGTATATACACTCTATTTTATACCATCTATTGCACCTTGCCTATTGCTGCTCGGCCATCGCTCATCCATATATTTATATGTACATATTCTCATTCACCCCTTTAGATTTGTGTGTATTAGGTAGTTGTTGGGAAATTGTTAGATAACTTGTTAGATATCACCGCACTGTCGGAACTAGAAGTACAAGCATTTCGCTACACCCGCATTAACATCTGCTAACCATGTGTATGTGACCAATAACATTTGATACATTAATAAATAAATATTTAATGCACAACCAAGAAGAAGCTATGAACGGACAGTGTGTGGACGTTAGGCTCACTTGTCCAGAGCTCCGCTTGTGGGCATGCTGCGGGCCAGACCTTTGACCCCAGTCTTCTGGAAGTAGGGGATGCAGGTGATGTTGGCTGCGATGACGGCCACAGAGTCCGATGGGTTGACGAAGAAGCCATGCTTTCCCAGGACCATGTTACGATCCTGTGGAGCAGAAAGGAGAGGGTAGGGAAGGAAAGGAGAGGGTAGGAAAGGAATAGGAAGGAGAGGATCAGCATCTGAACAGACTGCAGCAGAGACGAGGTAAAGCAGAGGTTTGGATGGATTGTGGGCCGACTCAAGGACTGGTTCTACTGACACTAGGGGACACCAGTTATGCAAGAAATAGCTTCAATTCCAGGCTTCCTACAGCCCCCCCGACTGTCTACTTACACCGTCCCCGTCGAAGGCGGCTCCGAGGTCGTACTCTCCTCCCTTCATGGCGTTGACCAGGTCAGAAGCGTAGGTCAGATTGGGGTCAGGGTGGTGACCACCAAAGTCCTCCTTGGGGACACAGTTGAAAGCACCATCAGCGGCAGCGCCCAACTCCTCACAAACAATCTTCTTCACATAGGGTCCAACCACTGGAGGGGGGCAAGAGGGTAAAGGTTATTATGTATAGGGGTGTGGATGTGCAGTGTGTGTGTGTGTGTGTGCTGGGAATCTAACGGAACAAAAAACAGCATTTAAGAGATCAGACTCATTTGGACAACATGTCACAGTCCTAAAGACACAAAACAGTGTTTGTCCTGGGCATAAAAACAGAACTGAGAGCAGGAATCTAGATCTACCTTGCTTAGACATAATTTAAAAAAAAAATATGTATGTATATATATATATATGCACACGTACAGTGCCTTGCGAAAGTATTCGGCCCCCTTGAACTTTGCGACCTTTTGCCACATTTCAGGCTTCAAACATAAAGATATAAAACTGTATTTTTTTGTGAAGAATCAACAACAAGTGGGACACAATCATGAAGTGGAACGACATTTATTGGATATTTCAAACTTTTTTAACAAATCAAAAACTGAAAAATTGGGCGTGCAAAATTATTCAGCTCCCTTAAGTTAATACTTTGTAGCGCCACCTTTTGCTGCAATTACAGCTGTAAGTCGCTTGGGGTATGTCTCTATCAGTTTTGCACATCGAGAGACTGACATTTTTTCCCATTCCTCCTTGCAAAACAGCTCGAGCTCAGTGAGGTTGGATGGAGAGCATTTGTGAACAGCAGTTTTCAGTTGACTTGGCCATTCTAACACCTGGATATGTTCATTTTTGAACCATTCCATTGTAGATTTTGCTTTATGTTTTGGATCCTTGTCTTGTTGGAAGACAAATCTCCGTCCCAGTCTCAGGTCTTTTGCAGACTCCATCAGGTTTTCTTCCAGAATGGTCCTGTATTTGGCTCCATCCATCTTCCCATCAATTTTAACCATCTTCCCTGTCCCTGCTGAAGAAAAGCAGGCCCAAACCATGATGCTGCCACCACCATGTTTGACAGTGGGGATGGTGTGTTCAGCTGTGTTGCTTTTACGCCAAACATAATGCTTTGCATTGTTGCCAAAAAGTTCAATTTTGGTTTCATCTGACCAGAGCACCTTCTTCCACATGTTTGATGTGTCTCCCAGGTGGCTTGTGGCAAACTTTAAACGACACTTTTTATGGATATCTTTAAGAAATGGCTTTCTTCTTGCCACTCTTCCATAAAGGCCAGATTTGTGCAATATACGACTGATTGTTGTCCTATGGACAGAGTCTCCCACCTCAGCTGTAGATCTCTGCAGTTCATCCAGAGTGATCATGGGCCTCTTGGCTGCATTTCTGATCAGTCTTCTCCTTGTATGAGCTGAAAGTTTAGAGGGACGGCCAGGTCTTGGTAGATTTGCAGTGGTCTGATACTCCTTCCATTTCAATATTATTGCTTGCACAGTGCTCCTTGGGATGTTTAAAGCTTGGGAAATATTTTTGTATCCAAATCCGGCTTTAAACTTCTTCACAACAGTATCTCGGACATGCCTGGTGTGTTCCTTGTTCTTCATGATGCTCTCTGCGCTTTTAACGGACCTCTGAGACTATCACAGTGCAGGTGCATTTATACGGAGACTTGATTACACACAGGTGGATTGTATTTATCATCATTAGTCATTTAGGTCAACATTGGATCATTCAGAGATCCTCACTGAACTTCTGGAGAGAGTTTGCTGCACTGAAAGTAAAGGGGCTGAATAATTTTGCACGCCCAATTTTTCAGTTTTTGATTTGTTAAAAAAGTTTGAAATATCCAATAAATGTCGTTCCACTTCATAATTGTGTCCCACTTGTTGATTCTTCACAAAAAAATACAGTTTTATATCTTTATGTTTGAAGCCTGAAATGTGGCAAAAGGTCGCAAAGTTCAAGGGGGCCGAATACTTTCGCAAGGCACTGTACATACTTACATACAGTTGAAGTCGGAAGTTAACAGACTTAGGTTGAAGTCATTAAAACTAATTTTTCAACCTCTCTACAAATTTCTTGTTAACAAACTATAGTTTTGGCAAGTCGTTTAGGACATCTTCTTAGTGCATGACACAAGTAATTTTTCCAACAATTGTTTACAGACAGATTATTTCACTTATAATTCACTGTACCACAATTCCAGTGGGTCAGAAGTTTACATACAATAAGTTGACTGTGCCTTTAAACAGCTTGGAAAATTCCAGAAAATTATGTCATGGCTTGACAAGCTTCTGATAGGCTTATTGACATAATTTGAGTCAATTGGAGGTGTACCTGTGGATGTATTTCAAGGCCTACCTTCAAACTCAGTGCCTCTTTGCTTGACATCAAGGAAAAATCCAAAGAAATCAGCCAAGATCTCAGAAAAAAAATTGTAGACCTCCACAAGTCTGGTTCATCCTTGGGAGCAATTTCCAAATGCCTGAAGGTACCACGTTCATCTGTACAAACAATAGTACGCAAGTATAAACACCATGGGACCACGCAGCCGTCATACCGCACAGGAAGGAGACGCAGCAGAGACGAGGTAAAGCAGAGGTTTGGATGGATTGTGGGCCGACTCAAGGACTGTCTCCTAGAGAGGAACGTACTTTGGTGCAAAAAAGTGCAAATAAATCCCAGAACAACAGCAAAGGACCTTGTCAAGATGCTGGAGGAAACAGGTACAAAATTATTGATATCCACAGTGAAACAAGTCCTATATCGACATAACCTGAAAGGCCGCTCAGCACAGAGGAAGCCACTGCTCCAAAACCACCATAAAAAAAGCCAGACTATGGTTTGCAACTGCACATGGGGACAAAGATGGTACTTATTGGAGAAAAGTCCTCTGGTCTGGTGAAACAAAAATAACTTTTTGGCCATAATGACGATCATTATGTTTGGAGGAAAAATGGGGACGCTTGCAAGCCGAAGAACACCATCCCAACCGTGAAGCACAAGGGTGGCAGTATCATGTTGTGGGGGTGCTTTGCTGCAGGAGGGACTGGTGCACTTCACAAAATAGATGGCTTCATGAGGCAGGAAAATGATGTTGATATATTGAAGCAACATCTCAAGACATCAGTCAGGAAGTTAAAGTTGTAGCAAAATGGCTTAAGGACAACAAAGTCAAGGTATTGGAGTGGCCATCACAAAGCCCTGACCTCAATCCTATAGAAAAGTTGTGGGCAGAACTGAAAAAGCGTGTTCGAGCAAGGAGGCCTACAAACCTGACTCAGTTACACCAGCTCTGTCAGGAGGAATGGGACAAAATTGACCCAAATTATTGTGGGAAGCTTGTGGAAGGCTACACAAAACGTTTGACCCAAGTTAAGCAATTTAAAAGGCAATGCTACCAAATACTAATTCAGAGTATGTAAACTTCTGACCCACTGGGAATGTGATGAAAGAAATAAAATCTGAAATAAATAGTTCTCTACTATTATTCTGACATTTCACATTCTTAAAATAAAGTGCTGATCCTAACTGACCTAAAATAGGGAATTTTTACTAGGATTAAATGTCAGGAATTGTGAATAACTGAGTTTAAATGTATTTGGCTGAGGTGTATGTAAACTTCTGACATCAACTGTATACATGTATGCATGTAAATAAACAAAAGCCAATTCTATACAAAACATGGGAGATGGTGGAGGTGTCATACATCAGCCAGCACCAGAGAGGTAGGCTACAGTATGTGATCCATACCGCCATGCATGGCGTCCAGACGGACTTTAATGTGATTGGCTCCAGACACCAGCTCCTTCAAGGCATGGAAGTCGAAGATCCCCCTCAGCATCTCAGCGTAGGCCTCCACAGAGTCCACAATCTCCACTGTAGAGGATAAACAGCAGAGTTCAGATTGATAAGATTTAATGTAGCATTTTAGACTCAGGATAAAACAGACAAATAATAAAACTATATTGCATATGCACATACTTTAGATCGCAGTGCTTTACTGATTGCAATACCACCTGAACTTCAGTGCCTTGCCCAAGGATTTGTACCAGTGAGCTTCTCACAGATTTGGTCTCCAAGCTAACCCATCCCAGTCAGTTGAGATCTGACACCCAACTAATCCCGTCCAATCCTACAATACCTGTCAAGGGCTTGAACGTGTCCACATTGAATGTCTGCTTGCCGATCTTGGAGATGTCCACTTTGAGGTCAGGGCATATGTGGTACTCTGTTAGGCTCTTGCTGATCTGGAAGATTTTGTCTGTGATTCCCTCTGGAGCAGGACCTGGGGGGCAGAGACACACAGTAAGGTGAGGAGGATAAGGAAGAGGTTTTGAGAAATGCTATGCAATACAGTAAAACAGCCATACCCCACCACTATGTATACTAAACTTTGTCAAAAGTATCGATTGAAGTATATCAGCGTTGCTCTGCGCACCCTTTCCTGAAACGTGCTACACCTTACTAGCTCTGACTTTGCCGACAGCTACTATGAAGGGGAAAAAAACGACTTACTGTGTGTGATATGTGGTAGTCCCACCCAGCCATCTTAAGATGATTGCATTAACTGTAAGTCGCTCTGGATAAGAGCGTCTGCTAAATGGCTAAATTGTAAATGTAAATCTTCATCAAAGGTCAGTGAAGTTTAAACGTTACCCTCCAGCACAGTCGCATCCCCTGTTCTTATCTCTCACCGGTATCTCTCCTCTATGGGTTTTTCCTTTTCTCCCTCCTGTGTGTCTTTTTCCAGTCTCTCTCCTCCCTTCCCATCCCCTTCCTACCCCTCTCCTTCCCTTCCCATCCCCTTCCTACCTCTCTCCTTCCTATCCCATCTCCCATCTCACCTCCGGAGGCTATGTTGTACTTGATGCCAAAGTCTCCGTTGGGGCCACCGGGGTTGTGGCTGGCCGTGAGGATGATTCCTCCCACAGCTTTGAGCTTGCGGATCACACAGGACACAGCAGGGGTGGACATGATGCCATCCTGACCGATGATCAGGTGGCCGATCTACATGGAGACAGGAGAGAAAGCGAGGGACGGGGAGAACAATGGGCTAATCAGCTTTCTCCGATGTCATTTTTTACTATATGTTATACTGTGTAGAATATTCCCTGCCGTTCTGCGGCCACATTTGCATATTCTCTGGTCAGAACCTGTTGAGTGGAGCAGAGCATTTCCCCCCTGGACTTTTGTTGTTTCATTACTGATAATAATTTTGTACATATGTGCATACCTGCAACAGTAAGTACATTATAATTTGTATCAACATCTCCTTGTTGTAATTATGCTGTCGTTTCTACCCAAGCACACAGTGTTAAGTTATTTTCCATTGCTAGCTAATTGATTTGCACGTAGCGGCGTCATGCCCAATAATTGGCACATGTATAGAGAATGTGTAGCTCGTCTTTTTTCATTATAACCGCAGACACAAGAGGTACTCATTTCATAGCCTTTATGGTATCATTTTCTGTTCATGTGTTTAAGTCAATTTCTCCATTAGTTCTGTATGCTACTATAGCGTCTGAGAATCGCTAGCTTCTTTTACTCCTTTGAAGTGGTCATCATGGCCCTTTGGCCTGTTCATTGTATAGCTCTGCCCTGCCCCCTTGTGGCTCTTTTTAATTAAGTTTTTCCTATGTTAATCAACGGTGCAATATCACTGTCATATTGTCAAGATGCCTTACTATTCTAATAGTTGCTTATTATTTTACCACTGTGATATTGTCTTGATGCTTATATCCTGATATTGTTCCAATATTGCATACTAATGACCATTTCTTTACTCTGTACTTTCAGAAAACCACACACACATTTTGAAACCCCTGTGAATATATTTCCATTAAAACATCTTAAAAACATCATAACTGGACATCTTTCTCACCTTTCTCATCTTTCTCTCAGCTTTTGTATGACTAGCAACATTTAGTGAATTCACTGTAGACTCCTTTACATCCTGTACATCCTATTTATTTTGTTTATTACATTCACCTATTCAGTCTACACACATTGTGAGGATGAAAATACAAGAGGAGTATACTGATTCAACATGCCAGTGGTGAGGTCAGGCTGCTATGTGGGAGCTAAACAAGCAACGCGGGATAGTATGGAAAGTAAACTATATTGTGTTTACAATATTGCAAAAACTACTGGGCAGCATATAGCCTTGAGGTTGGAATCCTGGAGCTGACAAGGTAAGAAAAAGAAAAAAGGCACTTATCCCCAATTGGGCCTGGGGAGTGTCTCAGGGGGAGTTGGGATATGCAAGAAACACATTTCCCATACACACGTGTGTGTGTAACAGGACAAATATAAACCCTCCCAAAATTATTATTTTTCATCATCAGTCTATTGTCGGTTTGTGAAGACATCCGGGTAACATCCCCTTTAACTTACGTAATAGGCCTACATTAAAAGTGAAGATGACATGGGTAGCAAATATAAACGCAGCAATACATTATTCACCGTGAATAAGACGCATTCAGAGTAGAGTTGACGTGATGATCATGATGTTCATTTTGTCATAATAATGGGACAGATCATACTGGCGCTATATGGTGTGATCATGACATTGGTCTGTCTGTAAATCGTGTTTAGCGTAGCCAGGAGGTCATTGTGTGTCTAGTTAAACAAGATGTACCTGTGTACCCAAAATGCCCAGCTCGCTGTAATGCAAACCGCAGGGCTACGTGACAGCACACCACCACGCCTTCCTCTAAAAAGTCGCAGAGGGAACGAACAGAACGAACGGCTGTGCGTGCCACGGGCATCCAAAAACAGTCTCTCCTAATAAAATAATCCCTCGGTGTTGCACTTTTTCCCGATTATTACAAACGTGCAGAGAACCGTTGTCTTTGTTGGTATACTAAACATTCATGGCAAGGCAGAGTGCTCACTGACTGGATATGCTACATAAGGGGAACCGGATGGTGTAGTGTTTTTTTGCGTCACCTGGGGAAAGGGCAAGGGTATCCTACCATTTAACATGCCATCTCCGTGCACTTCATCGAAAGATCAGCGGGGTCATTTAGCACCAGAGACCGTCTAAGAACTCCACTGACCCCTATCACGTTCCGATGCATGGGGCTTGCACGTCATTGAACGTCAAAGTCCATAAGGATTCAATACTTAATTTAAAATGATCCTATGCATGTGATTTGACATGAGAGATAATTGTCATCTAGGCCTATATAGTCCCAATTAATATACCTTAAGCAAATGTAGGCTCAGGCCGATAGTTATTTTAGTCTACATGACAGCAATTGAAATGAATGTATCCGCCAACTTCAACACAATCACAGAAGCGTTACAATGTATAAACGATTGGAGCTGCCACTGTCAACACCGGGAGCTGTCAAAGATGCTAGGCTAGCTGCTGATGCTATGCACGTTTGAGGGTGAGGCCTAGGCTTAAGAGTCGTGTTTTAGGGACTACCTGCTGGACTACGACAGAAGTATTACTGACCCCATTAGCAGCGGCGATCTGGATGATCAACTGAATGGCATCTTTCATGAAAAACCTTCCATCTCCTCCCACTACGAGCAGTCCAGGCTGACGCTCCGCTGGGTCGATGCAAGAAATAATGCTTTGAATGAAGTTCTCTGCATAGTGCTCATTCGTTTGAAAGACTGTCACCCTTTTCCTCAGGCCACTCGTACCAGGCTTCTGGTCGGGATATGCCTTGGTTTTGACTACTGTGATTTTCGTCATTTTCCCAAATAAAGTTACAGCCCGTGTGATCCGCTTATTCAATGTAGGCGAATGCACCCCACAGCCTGCCACAAGTCCCCCTTGTTCGGATCCCGCCCACTTTAACATTTAAAACGACAGTACTCCAATTTGAATTTAGGCCTGTCAGTACACGAAGGAAACCATATTTCGCTTTGTAAGGATGCAAGATGTTGGATGTCATAGTGTATAGTGCCTTCAGAAAGTATTCATACCAGTGACTTATTCCACACTTGATTGTTTTACAACAAACTCATTCCACAGAGGGACGAGGGTCTGCAGTTTTTTTTCTCTCATTTCAATTAAGACCTAGGCAAACAGGTGAAGGGAGTTCGTTACTAATTAGTGACCTTAATTCATGAATTTAGAAACTCGGCTCTCCATGGAATTAGTTTGAATGTGTGTTACAGCCTTAATTCAAAATGGATTAAATAAAAAATGTTCACTCCTACAATAAAACATACAATACCCCATAATGCAAAATTAAAACATGTTTTTAGATTTTGTTTTGCAGATGTATTGAAAAAGAAATAGAGAAATATCTCATTTAGATACATATTCACACCCCTTAGTCAATACATGTAAGAATCACCTTTGGCAGTGATTACAGCTGAGTCTTTCTGGGTAAGTTTCTAAGAGCTTTGCACACATGGATTGTACAATATTTGCACATTATTATTTTTAAAATTCTTCAACTAGTGTTGCTAATCCATCCTTAGTTCTTCTATTACAGCTATTAAACTCACTGTTTTAAAGTCACCATTGGCCTCACCAGTCACCAGTCCTCTCTGGCAACCTGAGTTAGGAAGGAGGCCTGTATCTGTAGCGACTGGGTGTATTGATACACCATCCAAAGTGTAATAACTTCACCATGCTCAAAGGCATATTCAATCCCTGCTTTTTTAAATTAAAATGTTTACCCATCTCCCAATAGGGTCCCTTCTTTGCCGAGCATTGTAAACCCTCCCTGGTTTTTGTGGTTGAATCTGTGTTGTAAATGCACTGTTCAACTGAGGGACCTTACAAATAATTGTACGTGTGGGCTACAGAGATGCGGTAGTCATTCAAAAATCAGGTTAACACACTATTATTGCACACATAGTTAGTCCATGTATCACGACTCAGGAAACGACCCAGATGGAAACAAGAGACAAAGGGCTGTGAGACAGGTTTAATCCTAGACACATGGAAAGTGGGATGTATACAGAGGGTGTGGGGCGACAGAAGACAAACAGCAGTGGGAGATGTGGAAAGGGCCGATAAAGCAGGCGGAAAGTTTACGGGACTCCACCCGGAGGGGCAGATCCCGAGTGGAGAGCCATACCCTCTGCACGAGACGATAGCGGGGAGCAGGGGTCCGACTGGCCGTTAGATTGAGGATGAAATCCGGAGGACAGGCTGGCTGCCTAATAGTCCGCGGAAATGTTCCAACAATGCACTGACTTGGCATGGTGTTCATCCAGGGTATGGAATCATTCCATAAGGTTATGTAGTAACTACTTGTGTCTTCCAATGGTGGCTCCTTGTGAGGAGACAGTGTTGAAGAGCTGGTCTGCTCGGTCAGTCATGGCCAGTTCGTACTATCACGACTCAGTATATGACCTAGATGCAGACACAGGAGGCAGATTGTTATAATAAATATTCTGAGAATTATACTAAGGGGCAGGCAAAGGTCAGGTCGAGAGCAGGCAGAGGTTCGTAATCCAAGGCAGAGTCAATCAGGGACAGAACGGCAGGCGGGCTCAGGGTCAGGACAGGCAGAAAGGTCAGAACCGGGAAGACTAGAAAACAAAACTTGAGAACAGGAGAAAAGGTAAAAATGCTGGTAAGACCTGACAAAACAAAACAAACTGGCAACAGACAAACAAAAAATACAGGTGTAAATACACGGAATTATGGGGGGAAAAATAGGAGACACTTGGTGGGGGGTGAAGACAAGCACAAGACAGGTGAAACAGATCAGGGTTGGACACCATGCAACTTATGTGACTTGTTAAGGACATTTTCCTCATGAACTTATATCGGCTTCATAACAAAGGGGTTGAATACGTATTGACTAAAGACATTTAAGCTCTTAAATTGTAATTCATTTGTTTAAAAAAAATGTAAACATCATTTGACTTTGACATTAAGGAGTATTGTGTGAAGGCCAGTGGCAACAAAAATCAACATTTAATCAACTTAAAATTCAGGCTGTGACACAAGAAATTTGGAAAATGTCCAGGGGTGTGAATACTTTCTGAAGGCACTGTAATTGTGACCCAACCCTGGCATCATGTCAACATCAGGACCCAGCTAGCTCTGTAAATGAATAAAGAGCCAGGTGTGATACTCTCAGTCTCCCTTGTAGGACCCTTCAGCTGAATCTACAGAACATAGGTTGAAGTGTTCATTGTTCAATGTACACCTTGGCTACACCTTGCACTATATTTATTTACCTTTACAACTGACTGTGTTCTCTCAGAATGTATTGTTTATTCTGTGTCACTAATTCGTTACATGGAATAAGACACTCAAACATTCCCATCCATTTCAGATTCAAGTCTACAGATTTCACCTAATGCATATAACATGTACCCACAAAAAAACATCTACTCACTTTGAAAATATCTGACAAACTTTGATTTTGTGGTGAACCATCCCTTTAACCTGGAAATGAGGCAATGAGTAAAGAATGAGTCAAAGCGCTTCAGTTAGTCCAACAAGAGACCATGCACAAGAACCATACAGCAACCATACAGCAGGTTCAGAAAGACAACCAGAAAGCTACTAAGATTCTTGAGGGAATGCTTACAACAACTTCAAGCCCAAAAAGCTGAGCCACATGGGTTTGCTGCCATTGTGACAGAGACCAGGCAGGGTCACAGTCTAGTTTGTCTATTGCATCATTCTCTGTTTGAATACCGCCCCCAACCCAAAGCAGTGCAGAGTTTATCAACAGGGTCTGCCCGTCATCGTGAGGCTGCGCTCTTATTTGATAAATAGAATGATAACATGCAAGAGGGCAGCGCCGAGGTCATCAAAATGGAATCAATCATTGAAACATGGCTAAACGGACATGGATGTAGAAGGAATTAGACATTCCATCGTGGTATTAGGAAAAGCTAAATGTAACTGATCAAAGAGTTGCTGCTAAACTTGGTGGTTCTTTATTTCACAGTCCACTATTAAACTGGTGTTAACTCCCCTAAGAGTAGTTTACTCAACTAGTTACTTTGAAAAAGTAGTCCACAACCTCAACTACTTTGTGATAAATTATCATATCTAGATCTGAAATGATCTGCAAGTCAGATGTTAACAGAATGTGTAATTTAGCATATTAAACAAAAAAAACTGTTTCAAGTAAGAATTAGGTAGGTCTGATTGTGAAAAACAGAAAGGGAATTCTTGCCTACTTCACACAGTCTTTTCTTTTAGCAAAAAGAGTAGTGTGTAGTTCCACTAGTTAGCTACACCTCTACATGGCAAAAAATAAATGAACTACTGAAAAAACACTACCAATATTTTAATTTAGTTCAACTGCGACCAAGCTACTGCAACATGTAGTTAAATTACTAACTATATGTAGTTCATAGTACTGGTGCTATCACTGCTCCAACACTGGTGCTATCACTGCTCCAACACTGGTGCTATCACTGCTCCAACACTGGTGCTATCACTGCTCCAACACTGGTGCTATCACTGCTCCAACACTGGTGCTATCACTGCTCCAACACTGGTGCTATCACTGCTCCAACACTCCAACAAGTAAAGCGTTACCAAACTTGTTGTAGTGCGAAAGGAAGAGTGGAATGGGGTTCCGCAGACTAAATACAGCTCACATGTCATGTGACATTTACCAGCGGGTTCTACAGTTACAGTATTAAAAGTCAAAGGGCAAAATAATGGCCTGGAGGATATTAATAGGGGGGTCAAGACTGTTCTCAGCGCTAAAGGCCAAGGGCGAATAAAGTGCAGGCCTTAGTGGAGAGCACAGGAATGTAGCTGACTGCCAGGCTGCAGCTGCAGGGCTCTCACTCATACCATTTTTTGACACAATAGTTCAAACCTGAACCATACTGTATATGCCTTTTCAGCATGATGACAGCATCTATGGTCGATGCATAACCAGGTCAGAGCAGTACAGCTCGGCTCAGTAGTGTCAAAAATGTAGGCCTGAAGGAAACGCACAGGAGTGTGTCTGACTGCCAGGCAGCTCTCACAGGGCTTTCACAGCCACCCTCATACCCTTTTCACTCAAGCCGACCTGAACCATTCTGTGCTATTTTCTTTTCACATTGTCCTTTCAAACATGGTTCCAGCAACTATGGTGGATACGAAACCACTGCACCTCAGTAGTGTGAAACAGATAACAGAATAAGGGTCTAGAGCAGTGTGGTGAATTGGTGTATCACAGTGTCTATTGGTTAATCTATTGTTTTAAATTAGAGATTTATTTTTTGAGTTTTGACAGACATATGTAATGATGCAATATTGTTAAGAGATATAGCACTATAGCAAATATGAGGCCTGAGCACACTAGTTAAAACATTTTATACCATGGTATTGTTGCATACTCATTTCTGATTGGCTTGTAGGGAACTCCGGAGTGCGCATTATGTAAGCATTAACACATCAACTGTGTTCAAATAGTCAAACTAACAGCACTAATCATTCTATTTTTGATGTCCGGCTCAGTTCTAGTCCTGCGCTTTGGGTTCTTGTAGAATACAGGGGCTCCAGGGCGTAGTCTGTCTATGTACTGTAGCTCTTAAATGATGCCACAGGACAATTAGGATCTCCAGGTGTGGCATACATAAAACACCTCGACTGCTTCTTGTCTGCCTCTGTTTTGGAGCTAGGATTTTTTGTTGTCTCATTGAAGAACAGGGACACATACTCCGAATCGTTCTCATCCTCCCTGACCACAAAGGAGTTGGGTTTCAGGTTCCTCAGGCCCTCTCTACCCTGCCTCGCCATAGTGAGCTGGATGTCTAGCCACACTTAGCACACCAGACCTGTTGTTATCATCGGAGAGAGGACAGGTGATGCCTTCAGCTTCTGCAAGTCAGCTGGGGAAATGGCAGGATGATGTTGTGACCTGTCCTGATTGCGTCTGTAAGTTTAGAGCACCGATGTGAAAACATTGTTTGACGATTTATATCTCTTGTTTGTTATGATACTGATGGTGTGTTCGTCCCACTGCAGGTGAGTTAAGATGCCTGTTTAGGCCGGCTCCCAGCCCCATGTAGCTGCTGATGGGGTACTTGTCATCTGTAGACGTCCTCACCTCAGCGTAGAACCGGTACAGGGTTTGTTCATCTTCTTCTTCATCAGTCTCCCAATTTAAGTCACCCCTGCGTGCACAGCCCAATCGGCGAACACTGCCAAGGACCAACTAGTAACCTTTTCGTTCTCAATCTGGTCCAGTTGAGATGCTGATACAGTGCCTTGCGAAAGTATTCGGCCCCCTTGAACTTTGCGACCTTTTGCCACATTTCAGGCTTCAAACATAAAGATATAAAACTGTATTTTTTTGTGAAGAATCAACAAGTGGGACACAATCATGAAGTGGAACGACATTTATTGGATATTTCAAACTTTTTTAACAAATCAAAAACCGAAAAATTGGGCGTGCAAAATTATTCAGCCCCCTTAAGTTAATACTTTGTAGCGCCACCTTTTGCTGCGATTACAGCTGTAAGTCGCTTGGGGTATGTGTCTATCAGTTTTGCACATCGAGAGACTGACATTTTTTCCCATTCCTCCTTGCAAAACAGCTCGAGCTCAGTGAGGTTGGATGGAGAGCATTTGTGAACAGCAGTTTTCAGTTCTTTCCACAGATTCTCGATTGGATTCAGGTCTGGACTTTGACTTGGCCATTCTAACACCTGGATATGTTTATTTTTGAACCATTCCATTGTAGATTTTGCTTTATGTTTTGGATCATTGTCTTGTTGGAAGACAAATCTCCGTCTCAGTCTCAGGTCTTTTGCAGACTCCATCAGGTTTTCTTCCAGAATGGTCCTGTATTTGGCTCCATCCACCTTCCCATCAATTTTAACCATCTTCTCTGTCCCTGCTGAAGAAAAGCAGGCCCAAACCATGATGCTGCCACCACCATGTTTGACAGTGGGGATGGTGTGTTCAGCTGTGTTGCTTTTACGCCAAACATAACGTTTTGTATTGTTGCCAAAAAGTTCCATTTTGGTTTCATCTGACCAGAGCACCTTCTTCCACATGTTTGGTGTGTCTCCCAGGTGGCTTGTGGCAAACTTTAAACGACACTTTTTATGGATATCTTTAAGAAATGGCTTTCTTCTTGCCACTCTTCCATAAAGGCCAGATTTGTGCAATAAACAACTGATTGTTGTCCTATGGACAGAGTCTCCCACCTCAGCTGTAGATCTCTGAAGTTCATCCAGAGTGATCATGGGCCTCTTGGCTGCATCTCTGATCAGTCTTCTCCTTGTATGAGCTGAAAGTTTAGAGGGACGGCCAGGTCTTGGTAGATTTGCAGTGGTCTGATACTCCTTCCATTTCAATATTATCGCTTGCACAGTGCTCCTTGGGATGTTTAAAGCTTGGGAAATCTTTTTGTATCGAAATCTGGCTTTAAACTTCTTCACAACAGTATCTCGGACCTGCCTGGTGTGTTCCTTGTTCTTCATGATGCTCTCTGCGCTTTTAACGGACCTTTGAGACTATCACAGTGCAGGTGCATTTATACGGAGACTTGATTACACACAGGTGGATTGTATTTATCATCATTAGTCATTTAGGTCAACATTGGATCATTCAGAGATCCTCACTGAACTTCTGGAGAGAGTTTGCTTTACTGAAAGTAAAGGGGCTGAATAATTTTGCACGCCCAATGTTTCAGTTTTTGATTTGTTAAAAAAGTTTGAAATATCCAATAAATGTCGTTCCACTTCATGATTGTCCCACTTGTTGTTGATTCTTCACAAAAAAATACAGTTTTATATCTTTATGTTTGAAGCCTGAAATGTGGCAAAAGGTCGCAAAGTTCAAGGGGGCAGAATACTTTCGCAAGGCACTGTAGCTGGACATGCCTGTTCTTTATCTTTGGTCTTTCCTCAACAACTGTTGCATATGGGGGATGATGCCCCCATATGGATCAACATTTATCACAAAATCCTAAATGTTTCTGTCTCTTTGATGTGTTGCTATTGAATGACAGTTAGTTATGCTAATTACCGTCATCTGATTTAAAAATGTGTTCAATTCACGAGAATAAGTTAATAGGTAGTTAGTAAAGTCTTTTTGATATGCTTTTTTTAAAATCCAGGACATACATTTCTTTGCCACATTTTTTTTTAAAGTACACAGCCATTTAACTCTGTAACTATGGTGAAATCCCTCAGTGGTTTCCTTCTTCTCTGGCAACTGTATTTTTTAAATATATATACAGTGCCTTGCGAAAGTATTCGGCCCCCTTGAACTTTGCGACCTTTTGCCACATTTCAGGCTTCAAACATAAAGATATAAAACTGTATTTTTTTGTGAAGAATCAACAACAAGTGGGACACAATCATGAAGTGGAACGACATTTATTGGATATTTCAAACTTTTTTAACAAATCAAAAACTGAAAAATTGGCCGTGCAAAATTATTCAGCCCCCTTAAGTTAATACTTTGTAGCGCCACCTTTTGCTGCGATTACAGCTGTAAGTCGCTTGGGGTATGTGTCTATCAGTTTTGCACATCGAGAGACTGACATTTTTTCCCATTCCTCCTTGCAAAACAGCTCGAGCTCAGTGAGGTTGGATGGAGAGCATTTGTGAACAGCAGTTTTCAGTTCTTTCCACAGATTCTCGATTGGATTCAGGTCTGGACTTTGACTTGGCCATTCTAACACCTGGATATGTTTATTTTTGAACCATTCCATTGTAGATTTTGCTTTATGTTTTGGATCATTGTCTTGTTGGAAGACAAATCTCCGTCCCAGTCTCAGGTCTTTTGCAGACTCCATCAGGTTTTCTTCCAGAATGGTCCTGTATTTGGCTCCATACATCTTCCCATCAATTTTAACCATCTTCCCTGTCCCTGCTGAAGAAAAGCAGGCCCAAACCATGATGCTGCCACCACCATGTTTGACAGTGGGGATGGTGTGTTCAGCTGTGTTGCTTTTACGCCAAACATAACGTTTTGCATTGTTGCCAAAAAGTTCAATTTTGGTTTCATCTGACCAGAGCACCTTCTTCCACATGTTTGGTGTGTCTCCCAGGTGGCTTGTGGCAAACTTTAAACAACACTTTTTATGGATATCTTTAAGAAATGGCTTTCTTCTTGCCACTCTTCCATAAAGGCCAGATTTGTGCAATATACGACTGATTGTTGTCCTATGGACAGAGTCTCCCACCTCAGCTGTAGATCTCTGCAGTTCATCCAGAGTGATCATGGGCCTCTTGGCTGCATCTCTGATCAGTCTTCTCCTTGTATGAGCTGAAAGTTTAGAGGGACGGCCAGGTCTTGGTAGATTTGCAGTGGTCTGATACTCCTTCCATTTCAATATTATCGCTTGCACAGTGCTCCTTGGGATGTTTAAAGCTTGGGAAATCTTTTTGTATCCAAATCCGGCTTTAAACTTCTTCACAACAGTATCTCGGACCTGCCTGGTGTGTTCCTTGTTCTTCATGATGCTCTCTGCGCTTTTGACGGACCTCTGAGACTATCACAGTGCAGGTGCATTTATACGGAGACTTGATTACACACAGGTGGATTGTATTTATCATCATTAGTCATTTAGGTCAACATTGGATCATTCAGAGATCCTCACTGAACTTCTGGAGAGAGTTTGCTGCACTGAAAGTAAAGGGGCTGAATAATTTTGCACGCCCAATTTTTCAGTTTTTGATTTGTTAAAAAAGTTTGAAATATCCAATAAATGTCGTTCCACTTCATGATTGTCCCACTTGTTGTTGATTCTTCACAAAAAAATACAGTTTTATATCTTTATGTTTGAAGCCTGAAATGTGGCAAAAGGTCGCAAAGTTCAAGGGGGCCGAATACTTTCGCAAGGCACTGTATATATATATGTATATATATATACCAACAAAAAAATATATCTATATTTTTCTTAATCTTTTATTTTAATTGTATTTTTTTTAAATGTATTATTATTATGTATTTTAACTTGTTTTTCTTTTTTTAAGCCTGTCACATCTGTGAATGTGGAATGTGTTTCGTTGGTTGATTGAAAAACAAGAAAACTTAATAAAACTTTAAATTTAAAAAAAAAGAACAGTAAAAAGTAATTTGTCATACCCAATCAGCATTCAGGGCTTGAACCACTCGGTTAATAATTCCCTATAGTCCATTTTAACATATTTTTTAGAACCCTGGAACCCCAAATAACTTCTGGTGCATTTGTAAACAACAGCTGTTCTTTGGCAGCTGTGAACAGGTATTCAAAATTAACATTTTGGATCATAGTATTCATGGGTGGGATGGTCCTTTCGTCCTGGGAAAATGTACGTTTACATTTACTGCATGGATAGTAAAGATAGCAGGAGCAGCACGTGGCGCTGCTAGGATGATATATAGCACACGTGGCTAAATTGTTTTTTCAAGTTAACCGTATTCCAGGTAATGCCAGGTAACTAGCTAGCTACATAAAATAGGATAGACAGCCATCCAATAATAGTTTTTAATGGCACAGACCTTAGCTTGATTTGCTAAAAATGACAATTTAGTTACCGAGTTATTTAAACTAACTAGATAAGGAACATATTTCCAGTCCCAAAGAGAGAACTATGACAATACAAAAACTCAATAACAACAAAATATCAAATGTTATATCACGTAAGAATAATGAAGCAAGTCCTGGTCTAACTTCTATGTTTCCTAATCTCAAAAACAGAAACATATGAAAGCTGCTAAACCCTGTCAGTGAACGAAGGTCCCAAAGAAAGTCACAAATCCTGGAGAGACAGAAGGGTATATATCGCCAATGGGTTATATACAGTGCCTTCAAAAGTATTCAGCCCCTTGACTTTTTCCACATTTTGTTACGTTACAGCCTTATTCTAAAATGTATTTACAAAAAATGTTTTCCTCAGCAATCTACACACATTACTCTATAATGACAAAACGAAAACAGATTTTTAGAAATGTTTGCAAATTTTTTATTTACATAAGTATTCAGCCCCTTTGCTATGAGACCCGAAATTGAGCTGAGGTGTATCCTGTTTCTATTGATCATCCTTGAGATGTTTCTACAACTTGATTGGAGTCCAACTGTGGTAAATTCAATTGATTGGACATGATTTGGAAAGGCACACAACTGTCTATTTAAGGTCCCACAGTTGACAGTGCATGTTGGAGCAAAAACCAAGCCATGAGGGCGAAGGAATTGTGGGTAGAGTGCCGAGACAGGATTGTGTCGAGGCACAGATCTGGGGAAGGGTACCAAAAAATTCCTTCAGCATTGAAGGTCCCCAATAACACAGTGGCCTCCATCATTCTTAAATGGAAGATGTTTGGAACCACCAAGTCTCTTCCTAGAGCTGACCGCCTGGCCAAACTGAGAATTCGGGGGAGAAGGGCCTTAGTCAGGGAGGTGACCAAGAACGTGAGGGTCACTCTGACAGGGCTCCAGAGTTCCTCTGTGGAAATGGGAGAACCTTCCAGAAGGACAACTATCTCTGCAGCACTCCACCAATCAGGCCTTTATGGTAGTGGCCAGATGGAAGCCACTCCTTCTGTGACAGCCTGCTTGGAGTTTGCCAAAAGGCACCTAAAGACTCTCAAACCATGACGGTGAAGCATGGAGGTGGCAGCATCATGCTGTGGGGAGGTTTTTCAGCGGCAGGGACTGTGAGACTAGTCAGGATCGAGGCAAAGATGAACGGAGCAAAGTACAGAGAGATCCTTGATGAAAACCTGCTCCAGAGCGCTCAGGACCTCAGACTGGGGCGAAGGTTCACCTTCCAACAGGACAACAACCCTAACCACACAGTCGAGACAACACAGAACTGGCTTCGGGACAAGTCTCTGAATGTGCTTAATTAAGTGGTCCAGCCAGAGCACAGATTTGAACCCGATCGAACATCTCTGGAGAGACCTGAAAATAGCTGTGCAGCAACGTTCCCCATTCAACTTGACAGAGCTTGAGAGGATCTGCAGAGAAGAATGGGAGAAACTCCCTAAATACTGGTGTGTCAAGCATGTAGCGTCATACCCAACAAGACTCGATGCTGTAATAGCTGCCAAAGGTGCTTCAACAAAGTGCTGAGTAAAGGGTCTGAATACTTATGTAAATGTGATATTTCACCTGATATTTCACCTTTTTTTTTAAATATAAATTAGCTAAAATGTCTAAAACTGTTTTCACTTTGCCATTATGGGGTATTGTAGATTGAGGAAAATAATTAATTTGATCCATTTTAGAATAAGGCTGTGTTAAGTTCTAATTCTCAGAGAAGAAGCTCGACAGCCACTATGAAAGTTTGAACCAAGTGTATTCTTCCCAGAGGATCAATACAGCAGCATTAGACAACGACATTTCACACAAGCACTGATATTTAATATTTCCTCCTTGGCTGAGTCTCCTACACATCTGAACAGCCAATGCATCTCTGTTGCTAGATAGAACCTTAGTGATATCTGTTCTTCCTCACTTCATCTGACCTGACCTCTAGCCCAAAGTGCTCACTCCTCTTATCAATGCCTGTCACATGTGATCACTTTCCCTTCCTCCTACAGATAACCATTAACGTCTGGTGTAGACCCTCTAAACCTAAGCACTCAATATTTCAATAGGATACCTGATAATTACCTCTATCCCAAGTTTAGGAGTTAATACCCAGAATCCATCAGCTGTAATGTAACAAAATGTGGAAAAAGTCAAAGCGTCTGAATACTTTCCAAATGCACTGTAAACTTCCTAAAATGAGTGCTGATGTTTTTTCTTACCAACTTTCGTAGCAAGGTCGGAGAGACCTGCAGGTGCTGGGTAGGGTGTGGGGTGGCGGAAGTTGTGGAAGGGGTAGAAGTCATAGTCGGGGTGAAGCTAACGGCTCGAGCCAGACTGGTTGCTTTGGGGATACGGATGGATAATTCTGGGTGCCGCTTCATAAAACTGTAAAACCAGTCTATGCTTGCCAACTGCCTTCTTCAGTGAATGTGTTTTGGATTCCCATCCTCTCAGTCAAAGGCAAGTTTTTGGACATCCCATGATATAAATCCAAAATGGGCTCTTTCCATTTTTTGGATATGTCTCACCAGGTCACATTCGAAAGAGCCAGTGAAGACTGATAACCAGGCTATGGCCTGGGGTTTTCACCTGCTTGTCTCTGTGGAGCCTCAGGGTTTTGGGTGGCACATTAAAAGCACGGGCAGCTGCCTTAATGCTCTGCCCATTTTCAAAAGCATTCAGGGCATAACGAAGCAGATCTTCGCCATAGCCACCACGTTCAAATAATTTATTGTAAAATCTCATCAGACAATTATCAAATGAGAAGTATTTTAGGAACGTTGGAGAACTGACCCCCTATCTAACCCTAACCCCTATTCTGACCCTAACCCCTATTCTAATCCTAACCCTGGCCCCTATTCTAACTCTGACCACTAACCTTAATCCTAACCCTGCTAACTGGGGGTTAGCTAACTATGCTAGCATACATTATTTTATGCTAACCGCAGTAGCTGGCAAGCATTTATTTCACCTCAGTCTTTCTGTTAGTGAGGTTGCTAGTTAGATAACTGGGGTCTAGCTAGCCATACTAGTAGACATTAGCATATGCTAACTTGCTGGCTAGCATTGATTTAATCTCAGACTTTCTGCTCGTGAGTCTGCTAGTTAGCTAACTGGGCTAGCTAGTGCCTAAATTACAGCTAAAAACAAATGATCAACCATTGACATCTTGCCCCCAACATACTAACCTAACATATTACTACTTTACTAAAAAACAAATCAACATTTTTCTCTAGGCTTCCCTACATGTACATTACCAGTGACACTTTTGGACACATCTACCCATTCCAGGGTTTTTCTTTATTTTTTTACTATTTTCTACATTGTCAAATAATAGTGAAGACATCAAAACTATTAAATAACACATATGGAATCATGTTGTAACCAAAAAGTGTTAAACAAATCAAAAAATATTTGAGATTCTTCATAGCAACCACCCTTTTCCTTGATCAAATCAAATTGTATTTGTCACATGCGTCGAATACAACAGTGAAATGCATACTTACAAGCCCTTAACCATCAATGCTTTAGAAAATAAAAATAAGTGTTACGTAAAAAATAGATGAGTAAAAAAAAAGGACATCTACTTTGTGCATGACACAAGTAATTCTTCCAACAATTGTTTACAGACATATTATTTCACTTATAATTCAGTGTATCACAATTCCAGTGGGTCAGAAGTTTACATACAATAAGTTGACTGTGCCTTTAAACAGCTTGGGAAATTCCAGAAAAGGAGGTCATGGTTTTACAAGCTTCTGATAGGCTAATTGACATAATTTCAGTCAACTGGAGGTGTACCTGTGGATGTATTTCAAGGCCTACCTTCAAACTCAGTGCCTCATTGCTTGAAATCATGGGAAAATCAAAATAATTCAGCCAAGACCTCAGAAAAAAAATTGTAGACCTCCACAAGTCTGGTTCATCCTTGGGAGCAATTTCCAAATGCCTGAAGGTACCACGTTCATCTGTACAAACAATAGTACGCAAAGTATAAACACCATGGGACCACACAGCCGTCATACCGCACAGGAAGGAGACGCGTTCTGTCTCCTAGAGATTAACGTACTTTGATGCAAAAAGTGCAAATCAATCCCAGAACAACAGCAAAGGACCATGTGAAGATGCTGGAGGAAACAGGTACAAAAGTATCTATATCCACAGTAAAAACGAGTCCTATATCGATATAACCTGAGAGGCTGCTCAACAAGGAAGGATCCACTGCTCCAAAACAACCATAAAAAAGCCAGACTATGGTTTGCAACTGCACATGGGGACAAAGATCATACTTTTTGGAGAAATGTCCTCTGGTCTGATGAAACAAAAATAGAACTGTTTGGCCATAATGACCATCATGATGTTTGGAGGAAAAAGGGGGAGACTTGCAAGCCAAAGAACACCATCCCAACCGTGAAGCACAGGGGTGGCAGCATCATGTTGTGGGGGTGCTTTGCTGCAGGAGGGATTGGTGCACTTCACAAAATACATGGCACAATGAGGAAGGAAAATTACGTGGATATATTGAAGCAACATCTCAAGACATCAGTCAGGAAGAGAAAGCTTGGTCACAAATGGGTCTTCCAAATGGACAATGACCTCAAGCATACTTCCAAAGTTGTGGCAAAATGGCTTAAGGACAACAAAGTCAGGGTATTGGAGTGGCTATCACAAAGCCCTGACCTCAATCCTATAGAACATTTGTGGGCAGAACTGAAAAAGTGTGTGCGAGCAAGGAGGCCTACAAACCTGACTCAGTTACACCAGCTCTGTCAGGAGGAATGGGCCAAAATTCACCAAACTTATTATGGGAAGCTCGTGGAAGGCTACCTGAAACATTTGACCCAAGTTAAACAATTTTAGGGCAATACTACCAAATACTAATTGAGTGTATGTAAACTTCTGACCCACTGGGAATGTGATGAAAGAAATAAAAAGTGAAATAAATAATTCTCTCTACTATTATTCCGACATTTCACATTCTTAAAATAAAGTGGTGATCCTAATTGACCTAAAACAGGGAATATTTACTAGGATTAAATGTCAGGAATTGTGAAAAACTGAGTTTAAATGTATTTGGCTGAGGTGTATGTAAACTTCTGACTTCAACTGTATCATACAAAGTGAATAACAACACTTGCCCCATGGAGAAACTTGAATGCTTCTTGAAGCAATGCGTTACTTTTGTTCCCTCTTGAGAGAGAGGAAGTCTGGTTGATTTACTCTCACTCTGTCTCATCAACAGATCTTCACAATGGGAGAAGTAGAGCATGAAACGAGTCAGGTCAAAACTAGCTCAATTGAGGTCAAATCTGACTATTTAACACAACTTTGTTTTAAACGTTTTTTTAACATTTTGATGAACCAAAGAAAGAATAGGAGAAAGCTCAACATCATTCCAATGTGACAGTGTGTTGTATGAGTATAGTATCTCACCATCTTGGTCCATCAAGGACCTCCACAGCCAACACGCTCATACCTTTGCTGCAGTTCCTACTCTGTTCATAGTTCATGTACACTGTCACCTTTTGGTTGGTCTAAAACAGTAGGAAGAAGAGAAACAATACATTCAATGCTACATACAGTTACAATACTATGTTATAGTAACTTGTGTGTACAGTACGAAATACTATGGCCCAGTTATTAGGGAAATTGTACTGGTGGTAACCGATATGGGTGGACAACTCAAAACAGTTAATTTCACCACGCTGCTAGGTTGCTACATTTCCTTTACGAGCTTCATGGTGCCAAGCTTGCTAATCTTGCAGTATTCCTTTACTAAACCCTGCCCCAGGACCTTCACTGTTAGCTACTTCACTATTTTGATCAGTTGAAAAAGTATAACTCACACGCCTACAGTAGTGTTACCAGGTGCATGGAGAAAATCTGTGTACTAAATAGGAAAGAAACTTGATACACCACAATGTACTATTATGCCCACTATCATGTGACCAGGGCATTCTCACAGGGGGATCCTGTTGCCATGTTTATGGAGGCGATAGCTGCATATCAATGACAGCATCATGTGATAGACACTCACTAGTTCTAAACTTGCAGTAATGTGTTACTTTGGAGGTCTATCATATACACACACACACAAAATATATGAAAACAGAGTTGGTTAAACATGGATCAGATACATGAAGAAACAGCCATGTTTGTTTCTCAACAGCAGCTAGTGTGTATCAAAAATACTTAGAAGGTATTACACTCATTAGAGTGCAGGGGTATTCAACTCTTGCCCTACAAGGTCCGGAGCCTGCTGGTTTTCTGTTCTACCTGATAATTAATTGCACCCACCTGGTGTCCCAGGTCTAAATCAGTCATTGATTAGAGGGGAACAATGAAACAAAGCAATGAAACTGGCTTCGAGGTCCAGAGTTAAGTTTGAGGGCTCTCGTGTTTCCCATACTCGTTCCTGGTGCCCCACTTGGGTGCACGTTTAGTTTTTTGCCCTAGCACTACACAGCTGATTCAAATAACCAACTCATCATCAAGCCTTTATTATTTGAATCAGCTGTGTAGTACTTGGGCAAAAAACAAAATGTGCACCAAAGTAGGGCCCCAGGACCGAGTTTGGGAAACCCTGCTCTAGTGGAAGATCATCTTGTTGGTTGAATAAACCTCTAAATAGTGTTGATTCTAGTCCTTCACCTAGTTGGAATTGACAGTTGAGATCCTGTGTTATCCTCTGTAGGTGTAGACCAGGACGTTCTCCTGATCCCTGAGAGTTTTGACCTATGACCTGGCCGTGATGGGCCTCTGCAGGGCCGTGTTCAGCATCCTGTTGCTTGACTCCAGACTGACCGGCTCCAAAGTACACTACTATCAGAAATGGACAGAAATGGACATGTCTAGAGGTGGGAGGAGAAGGATTTGTGAATGTATACTGTACATGTAAGGCAATTTGTGAGGATTCAATTTCAGTTTGTATTAGTCTGATATAACATGTGCTATGGTACTGCTGTGGGATACTACTCTGTGTGTACTTTTGCCTAGAGTGTAGTGTGTGCTACTAGCAGTGGCTCCTACACATAAAGGAGCAGTGTGTGTGTGTGTGTGTGTTTGTGTGTGTGTGTTTGTGGGTGGTTGCAGTTGTATTCCAAGGCCTCCAGTGTTACCCTGAGGTCTGTGTGTTCTCCCTCCCTCTCACTGGCCTCCATCATGTTGAGCTCCATGAAGATCTGACAACAGCTGGTTCTTCCTGGTGTCAAAGTTCTCTGGAAGGGAGTCACACTGAGGAATCATGAACCACTTGAAGAATCAATCTAACCATATCTCATAAACCAGGTGTTCTGAATTAGGTAAATTCAGACTTTTTGATAAATCACATTAAATTAATTCAGTATATCTCACCTTTGCAGACTGCCCAGCAGTGTTTGAGACCAAGACCAGAGCAAATCAAATATGAGTCAGGACCAAGGCCAGAGGGGGGACCGAGTCAAGGCCGAGACCGGGAGGGGGGCGAGGGATCTGAGTCAACACGAGACCAGAAAAAATGCAAATCCAATTTCAGACCAGGATTGCAATATTGTCCAATCGCCACCATAATAACACATTTAGAATGGTGAAAAAACACATTCTGAGGGCAAATAGAGAGCCGCTCTACAAAGTATCACCACAGAGTTTCTAAACCCAGTGGAGCAACATTGAGAGACTTCTGGGAACTCTTGCAAAACAGACCAAGCAGACCAGGCCGGGTTTTGAGAAGTCACTGAGAGAAGCAGAAAATAATTCCTTAGTTGTTAATTTTCTCAATCTAAAGGCACAACCTAGATTGGAGGCAATGTCTTACATAGTTGAACATGTTATTACCTCTAACCTGGTGAAAATGTGACAAACTGACACGTTTTCATTTGTCAAAAATGACTTTGTATCGGAGTGTCTTTGATTTGAGCCTGCACGTGCGGATTTGGCTCGAGAAAACCGTTAAACCCGATGACATGTTTCTTCTCATGAGTTTATCTAGACAACGTCGCCATGACATCGCCTACAAGTGTGATCGAAGGTTTCTATTGGAGAAGCAGTTTCTGCCTATCTTCATACGGTACCGTCTTTGGGATCACTGTAACAACAAAATGTTGTTACAACTTCCCCCGATTTCTCCTTACTAATAGTGAATGCTCAAACTTCAAACAATTTGAGAAGCATCCAGCTGCAGAATATGTGCACTGACACCATGTGGTCTGCGAACCGCAACGTGCATGCGGGTGCTTCTCAGATGGTATTTTTTGCATGCAACCTGTAGAAGTTTATTGGTCTCGTGTATCGTGTGAGTCAGTAGCTTTGTTCCAGGGCGTAAGTAAGCTACTCTCATGCCAGTCAGCACACTGCTAGCTCTGGTCTAGGGGGTTATGTTAACCACTGTTGGATGTGCTTCTAACTAGTACACGATAGCTAGGCTAGTGAACTAGTACAAACTAAGGTCACACGTTATTTGGATAGTCCATCTATAGATGTGCTACAGATGGTCATACTATCAACAAACTGTCTGTTGATAAGCAACTGCTTGCTAAGGTTACAGTTAGGTTTAGAATTAGGGTTAAGGTTAGAGTTAGCGTTTGGGTTAGGGTAATGGTTAAGGTTAGGGCTATGGCTAGTAGATAGTTAGTTGAAATGTTACTGATAGTCTGTAGAGTACACACTAGCTAGCTTCAAATTCTAAATGTGCTGTTGGTGGCAGTAACATACCATCATATTTGGTACCATTTGACATGCTGTCTCATTGTTTTACAGCATTTGTGGCGTGAGAATGTATCTGCTGGAACCAGAGCCTGTTGGAACAATTTCCCCCACTCTTCCCTAACAGCGAATCAAAGACGAGCGCGACAAATTTTGAGGATATTTTTCAACGAAAGTAAAACCCAGTAGTAATGTTACAAGTAAACAGTGGCGTGTATTCATGGATGCCAAGGGAAGCCAGGCTTCCCCCAAAAATGTACCCAAGAAAAAAAACATTCAATAATTTATCTTTTCATCACTGTGTGTTTCATAATTTTCCTTCAGTTCGCAAGAGGCTGAATGTATCTCACTGGAGAACGCATCCGAGCAAGCGAAAGAGCGCCCCTCTGTTTTTATGTTCATGCCACCTATCTGATGCTTTCTGGTCCAAAAGAGTATGACATTGTTGTCGCCCGTAACATTGAATGCAAGGGCAGCCAGCGAGCATTTGGCCTCCCTTGATTAAAAAAGTATAAAATAATAGCTAATCAGCATTGAGTTAAACTGAGTGAGCTCAACTGTGACAAAAAATAAGTGTCAATGTAACCCAGTTTGGATTTGGCGTCACTCCTCTCAAATCGCATCGAGAGCATACATCATTGACTGAAACAATTGGAATTGTTGCATCTCGTTGTGTTGTCCTCCGGTAGCTAGTTAAAATAGGACCTTTCCTAAATTAGCCATGGATTGAGATAGGGATTTCGGCTTGTGGTTTTACTTAATTCTCCGTACTGGCCAATGATTATAACGGTGATTCTGATCCAACGATGAATTAATACATTGTCCCCCTGGCCTGAGAGGGTGGAAGTTCAATATGTAGCTAGATGTAGTATGGTAATGTTAACTTGCTGGCTCATCGTTGCCCATGAAAGGAAGTTAGGCTAGCGAGCAAGCATTTTAGCCAGGTAGCCTAGGACAACAAAAAATAAAAGCGTGTACTGTATGACAGAGTTATAGACTGATTCGTCAACATGAAAGACAGAATGATGTCATTGACGTTTCTCTACAAGTAGGGTGATGTAACATGTTTTTTCTACTTACACACACACAGAAATCCGAACCATGGACAGCCACATGATTTAGCTTAAGTTGAATGGACTAAATTATGAGTTTTAGTTGTCACTGTATTAGACTAAGCATAGATGATTCGATGTTGAAATGTTGAAGTTTAAATGGTGCTGTAATAATAGAGGCAGCTCCTGTTTTCTTTGCGACTTGCTGTAACTCTCCGTGGCTCCAAATCAATAGTTGTTTAGTAGTCTGAAAATTTCGGAAACAGTAACTTGATTGATGCTGTAGGTCGCGTAACGGTTTGTTACATGCAATATACTTTGTGGACTTTACCAGACAGAGGTTGCTCTCCGGTTTTGTGATGAAACAAATGTGTTTTTTCTGGGTTCCCCAGGGATTTTACCCACGCACCGCTACAGCAAGTAAAGTAGGAAGTCCAGGTTTTAATAGGCGATACGATATCCATGTGTCATGAAAGGAATGTGGATATTTGGCCTGGCGAAGCGGTTTTGTGCCCTTACTTAATTGGAGCTGATAATTATTTGTTTTGTACTCCGCTGGTCTCGGGAAGAAATTACAAGTCCTCATTGTCCAAGATCCGAGTAAAAATGTATTTGACACTGAGACCTCGAGACCGGACCACAACACTGCAGCCCAGGCATCCCTGTCACACTTCTCCCCAAAGAAGTTGTATTCCTCCAGACTGAGCAGGCTGTTCCCTAGGTCTATCACCTCAAAGATATGACAGCGCACCCTGGTGGTGCAACAGGAGCACAGCAGTCAGCACAGGAGCCATTTTTTATTATTTACATTTGAGTCATTTAGCAGGCCTCTTATCCAGAGTGGCTTACAGCTAGTGCATTCATCTTCAAGCTGGAATCGTTCATTGGTGACGGTATCTCTGTGCATCCAAATCGCCAAAGATAAAATGCAATTGTGTTCGTTGTCCGTAAACTTAGGCCTTGCCCGCACCATAACCCCACTGCCACCATGGGGCACTCTGATCACAACGTTGACATCAGCAAACCGCTTGCCTACACGATGCCATATGCGCTGTCTGCCATCTGCCCCGTACAGTTGAAGCCGGGATTCATCCGCGAAGAGCACACTTCGCCAGTGTACCAGTGGCTATCTAATGTGAGCATTTGCCCCCTGAAGTCGGTCGCGACGCCAAACTGCAGTCAGGTCAAGAACCTGGTGAAGACGAAGAGCACGCAGGTGAGCTTCCCTGAGACAGTTTCTGACAGTTTGTATAGAAATTATTTGATTGCGTAAACCCACAGATTCATTAGCTGTCCAGGTGGCTGGTCTCAGACCATCCCACAGGTGAAGAAGCCAAATGTGGAGGTCCTGGGCTGGCGTGGTTACATGTGGTCTGTGGTTGTGAGGCCGGTTGGGCGTTCTGTCAAATTCTCTAAAATGACGTTGGAGGCAGCTGATGGTAGAGAAATTGACATAAAAGTATCTGGCAAAAACTCTGGTGGACTTTCCTCCAGTCAGCATGCCGATTGCACGCTTCCTCAAAACTTGAGACATCTGTGGCATTGTGTTGTGTGACAAAACTGCACATTTTAGAGTGGCTTTTTATTGTCCGTAGCACAAGGTGCACCTGTGGAATGATCATGCTGTTTAATCAGCTTCTTGATATGTCACACCTGTCAGGTGGATGGATTATCTTGGCAAACGAGAAATACTCCCTAACAGGTATGTAAATACATTTGTGTTAAACATTGGAGAGAAATAAGCTATTGGTTCGTATGGAACATTTATTTCAGCTCATGAAACATGGGACCAACACTGTTGCGTTTATATTTTTTTTCAGTCTAATAAAAGGAACTCTGTGGGCTAGCCACATTGCCATGATCGTGATCGCTAGCAACTGTAGCAGTGGTTTCGACAAGTTGAGTATCATTGGCACTTGTTGCATCAGATGATGCACTTTTTAAACCAATTTCTAATATCTATTTTGAGGGTACTTATCACTGAGGCACACGGTCGTGTTTAACTAACGCTCCAGCCACTACTAATTTGAAATGTCGGTAAAAAGAGACATGACCTTATGATAGGTCTAAAACCCTGTCAGTCATTACTTGAGCCATTTTTAAAAAATTTAACAATATTTTAAAGTAATTTATACTTTAAATGGCCTAAATATTATACATAAATCAGTGTTATAGAAAACAAATATTTATTTCAAAGTTTTATTCAACCATGTATATTATTTGGACGGGCTGGGCGGTATGCAAGGGCATGCCAGGCCCCCTAAGGCCCGCCCATAATGCTGGCCCTGAGTCACATGCGTTTGTGAATGCAATTGCCAACATGTTGCAGTTTACACAAAATGTTGGCAAATTATTCAAGGCTCCCTTTGTTATTTCATTTTAAAACTAAAATGCTTAATTGCATTTCAAAGTGTGACTCGTATGCTGTGATGACATGAACAAATTAATGATTGATCGACTGATACAGTAGCCTATATATTGTCACATTGGCCCTATGTCAGTTATTGTATTAAGACAGCTAAACAGGGCACACACTTTGTATTGATTATGTAGCTGCTGGGGTCCAGCAACATTAAGGCAGTTATCTACAATTTAAAATTAAAAAAGGGACTCTTTTTTTGCAGGTGCAAGGTAACAGTTGAATAAAATGAGAAAAAAGAAAAAACCTGCACACTGCTCTTGATAGTATCACTGCTCTTGATAGTATCACTGCTCTTGATAGTATCACTGCTCTTGATAGTATCACTGCTCTTGATAGTATCACTGCTCTTGATAGTATCACTGCTCTTGATAGTATCACTGCTCTTGATAGTATCACTGCTCTTGATAGTATCACTGCTCTTGATAGTATCACTGCTCTTGATAGTATCACTGCTCTTGATAGTATCACTGCTCTTGATAGTATCACTGCTCTTGATAGTATCACTGCTCTTTTTTTTTGTGGAATATTTTATTTTTGCATTTTCCAATTAAGAACATTCAAAACAAAAGTGAAAAGATATTAGACAACGATAGGACAAAGTGACAGTAACAGACGAGCGTAACAAAAAAAAATGTATAATAATTATATAAACAAACATACAATAAGAACATTTTTTAAAAAATAACGAGACATTGGATCAACTGCCGTAGGCTACATATTATACATTACGTGTGAAACATAATGTGAGGATTATATATAGATTCAATCAATGAGATGTGGGGGAGATTCTCCATATAGTCATTAAAAGGTTGCCAAATTCTGTAAAATGTCTTTAACTTATTCCTAAAGCAGTAAGTGATTTTCTCCAAAGGGATACAACTATTAACTTCCGATAGCCACATTGCAACTGGCAGGGAGGAATCCAATTTCCATTTCAAGGCAATACATTTCTTGGCAATCGCTAGCAATATTTCTGTTAGCTTTATAGTATGGCTTTGCCTAAGATTGGTGTTAGTAAAGTTACCCAGTAGACAGACCTCCGGGTCTAAAGGGAATGCAACCCCGTGAATTGAGGATATGGTATCGCATACCCCCTGCCAGAAACCGTGTCGTTTTGAACACTGCCAAGTGGAATGGAGGAATGTTCCTTCATCTGAGCCACATCTAAAACATAGGGAGGAGATATCTGGGTTGAACTTGTGCAGTCTAGATGGGGTGATATAGAGCTGATGGAGGAAATTAAACTGGATCAGTCTGTATCTGGAGTTCAATGTGGATGTAAGTATCACTGCTCTTTAATAAGCTTTACATAAAGGCCTCACGGATACGTAAAGATTAAAGAGCAGTGGTACCATCAAGTGTGATATACAATTTAAAACATTACCTTTCATAACACTTTTCACAACACATTTGAAGATGTTCCCTCAGGCCACTATTCTCCTATCACATATCTACAACACAAAATCCATGCATACGTATGTGTAGAGTGCGTGTGTGTCTGTGGCTCTTCACAATCCCCGCTGTTCAATAAGTTGGGTGACTTTACTGGGTGACTTTACTGGGTGACTTTACTGGGTGACTTTACTGGGTGACTTTTTACTTTTACTTGAGTCATTTTCTATTAAGGTATCTTGACTTTTACTCAAGTATGACAATATTGGGTACTTTTTCCACCACTGGGTAGAAATGATACTGAGGAGTAATAGTATACTGTATACACATTTGCAATATGTTGTGTATTAGCATCCACTGTACATTGAAAATGTGCTGCTGCACTATATCTGTGAGGAGGAATTGTTTGTTAAAACACCCTTGTCTTTCTTACACTAACACTCCTAACCTTCCTTGTCTTTTCTTACTAGCACCGACTTTGCGGATAGCTACTTTTATTGCGGAAAATGTACTTACTGTGATATGTGGTTCTCTGACCTAGCTGTTCCAACTCAAAGTGTGTCATAAAAAAATTCACCCCTCTCCCCAATGTAAAAATATTTTCACATGACCCTCCCCTTGTACTGTAAAATAAATTGAACACTCTCCCCCTCATAGAATTAACTCAGAGTGTTTATGACCACAAGTAACAATAACTGTAGAGACCCTGTGTTTATAAACATTGATATGGACTTGCCACACAGGGCTACGGGCCAGAGGGTTGAGGGTTTACCGACTACCACAGATGAGCTCACGCTCCCTGCCTGTTCCATTACACAATGATCAGAACCAGCTGTAGACAATGCTCAGCTAGGGGGAAATCAGATTTTCTACATTTTGATGTCATATTTATAGTTATAAGATATATCCACGTCAACAGTGAAGAGGCGACTCCGGGATGCTGGCCTTCTAGGCAGAGTTCCTCTGTCCAGTGTCTGTGTTCTTTTGCCCGTCTTAATCTTTTATTTTTATTGGCCAGTGACATGTTTTTTTCATTGCAACTCTGTCTAGAAGGCCAGCATCCTGGAATCGTCTCTTCACTGTTGACGTTGAGACGGGTGTTTTGCGGGTACTATTTAATGAAGCTGCCAGTTGAGGACTTGTGAGGCGTCTTTCTCAAACTAGACACCCTAATGTACTTGTCCTCTTATTCAGTTGTGCACCGGGGCCTCCCACGCCTCTTTCTATTCTGGTTAGAGACAGTTTGCACTTTTCTGTGAAGGGAGTAGTACACTGCGTTGTACGAGATCTTCAGTTTCTTGGCAATTTCTGTCATGGAATAGCCATCATTTCTCAGAACAATAATAGACTGACGAGTTTCAGAAGAAAGTGCATTGTTCTGGCCATTTTAAGCCTGTAATTGAACCCACAAATGCTGATGCTCCAGATACTCAACTAATCTAAAGAAGGACAGTTTTATTGCTTCTTTAATTAGAACAACAGTTTTCACCTGTGCTAACATAATTGCAAAAGGGTTTTCTAATGATCAATTAGCCTTTTAAAATGATAAACTTGGATTAGCTAACACAACGTGCCATTGGAACACAGGAGTGATGGTTGCTGATAATGGGCCTCTGTACGCCTATGTAGATATTCCATAAAAAATCTGCCGTTTCCAGCTAGAATCGTCATTTACAACATTAACAATGTCAACACTGTATTTCCGATCAATTTGATGTTATTTGAATGGACATAAAATTGGCTTTTCTCTAAAAAACAAGGACATTTCTAAGTGACCCCAAACTTATGAATGGTAGTGTATACAGTATATATGATTTTTTTCAGAACATTAACCATGTGTGTTCTCTTGTTTTGTACTGTTCTGTAGTTTAGACCCAATGATTCATCTGACAAACAAAGAACTTTGCGTCCTGCAGGCCAAGGCATGGATCAAAGCTGGTGAGACATTCAATGACGTCATCTTCACAGACGAATCAACTGTGGCCCTTGAGCAATTTGCTCAAAATTGCTACAGAAAAAAAAGGAAGAAGATCAAGCATCCCTCAAACTCTATGTGTGGGGGGCAATTTCTCACCAGGGACCAGGCCCATATTAGCGTACTGTCACGTTCTGACCTTAGTTCCTTTGTTTTCTCTTTTGTTTTAGTATGGTCAGGGCGTGAGTTGGGTGGGTAGTCTATGTTAGTTTTTCTATGATTTTCTATTTCTGTGTTTGGCCTGGTATGGTTCTCAATCAGAGGCAGCTGTCAATCGTTGTCCCTGATTGAGAACCATATTTAGGTAGCCTGTTTTCTATTGGGTTTTGTGGGTGGTTATTTTCTGTGTTTGTGCCACACACACACGGGACTGTTTCGTTTGTTTCACGGTGTTATTTTGTATTTTGTAGTGTTCAGTTTTTTCATATTAAAATGGACACATACCACGCTGCAAATTGGTCCGACCTCTTACTCTTCATCAGAGGAGGACGAATGCCGTTACACTTACACCTCACGGGCTGCTATGTGTTCCACAATAATTCATGGTTGCCTCCTTTTTCAGGTATCTTGGTTCCAGATTTCTTTGTGGAAGAAATCGTCAAGAGATATGCTGGACCTTATGTCAGAGAGGTGTTTCTGGGAACACATGTTTTCTTTCAAAGTAGGATTATAGCAATATTTTGTTATGTTTAGGCCTATTTACATGTTTATTTCTAGTATTGTACCTAATGTTGGCTGGTAGGCTAAATATATTTTATGTATGCGGATAACTCACTGTATACATCAGCTACTACAGCGAGTGAAATCACTGCAACACTTAAAGAGCTGCAGTTCATTTCAGAATGGGTAGCAAGGAATAAGTTAGTCCAAAATAGATTGCTACAACAGTAGCTAAGATGGGGAGAAGTCTGTCCATATTAAAGCACCTTTTTAACAACACTATCAACAAGAAAATACAACTTATTGACGACCGTCTACTACGAGCTTAGGAGGGGACGACGATATGCTGTCAGAGAGAGAGAGAGAGAGAGACGCACACACAGGGGAACATCAGTTAAAACCAGCACCAAAGAAACAACATCAGCACAAAACAAAGACAGAAGAAACAGGCTATCCCTCCAAAACGAAGGAGATGGGCCTAGATATGCACCATTATTAAAATGTGTGATCTCAGGTTGAAACTCTAATTCATTTGTCGAGACATTCTAAATGACAAGTGGCGCAATCTTCTTCTAATCCATTATCTTGTACAACTTTCCCTGGACTGCTAATTGCAACCAAAAAATATAAATTCAATAATGAAGGGCTTGATTGTTTTTCAGACCACAGAAGAGAGATGCAGAGATATGTGATATGATGGCTACACCATCTTAACATACAAGTTAAATAAATGGTTCCACTATCAAGGTATTTGTCAAGGATCTAATGTGTATTGATGACAGGGCACTGTTTTAACAGTAGGGATTCTTCAATTAAGTTTTTGTTGACATTCAAAGACGGACAACTAGTTTTCATGTAAATTTTTTTCACTTGAGAAATACTGCACCGAACATCTTAATTCCATGTAAATTTGCACGACTAAGACCTTCGCAGACGTCCAAATTAATTACATATTTCTTGAGTTATTAATTTGGAAACATTTGAGGATGTGTACTGGCTACCGTGTCTCAAGAGGGACAGACAGTAATATTTGTTCTATTTTTTCAAGCAAAGGTATGCGAGTGCAGACCACAGTTAGAAAAATGAACCACATATTTCCCCGGATGTGTGAAGCATTCGTTTGGCGTTTCCACTACCAAATATGGCGATGAGAGGAAGCCCAGTGACTGACAGTGCGAGAAGATGGGTTTTGGTCGATATTATGCTAATTTTCTCATTGATGAAACATTTGATCTCAGTACAGTTTTCTGTTCCTAAAACTAGAATTTGTTATGTACAGAGTGCTGTACGTTTTGTAGACTTTACACTTTACCTTAGAATAAAAAAATATGTTGTTTAGAAGGAGTGCAAGAGCAAATTGCGTTATTGCACACTTCAGATTAGGCGTTCCCAAATGGAAATATGCAAATACATGCTAGAACGCGCCAATAGGATCTTGCTAGCTAGTGCTTGGTTCTGCACTCCTCCTTGCTTGTTCTGCCCACTATTACTAATTTGTTTCCATTCGAAAAGACACATTTTATTGGTCACGTGTTAAGCAGATGTTATTGCGGGTATATCTTGGGTTAGTTATAAAAATCTTTGCGCGGATGTTCACTTTACCTAGCCGAAATATGCTAGGAGCAAGCCGAAGCTAATTTGCTTTCGAAAAGTATTCAGACCCCTTGACTTTTTTCACATTACAGCCTTATTCTAAAATGGATTTTAAAAAATGTCCCCATCAATCTACACACAGTACCCCATAATGACAAAGCAAAAACAGTTTAAAAAAATAATAATTTGCAAATCTAGTAAAAATGAAAAACTGAAATATCAAATTTACATAGGTACTCAGACCCTTTACTCAGTACTTTGTTGAATCACCGTTGGCAGCGATTACAGCCTCGAGTCTTCTTGGATATGGTGCTACAAGCTTGGCACATCTGTGTTAGGTGAGTTTATCCCATTCTTCTCTGCAGATCCTTTCAAGCACTGTCAGAGTGGATGGGGAGTGTCACTGCACTGCTCCGGCTGGGCACTGAAGGACATTCAGAGACTTGTCCCGAAGCCACTCCTGCTTTGTCATAGTTGTACCCTTAGGGTTCTTGTCTTGTTGGAAGGTGAACCTTCGCCAAATCCTGAGCGCTATGGAGCAGGTTTTCATCAAAGGTTCTCTCTGTATATCTCCCAGTCGCTGCCGCTGAAAAACATCCCCACAGCATGATGCTGCCACCACCATGCTTTACCATAGGGATGGTGCCTGGTTTCCTCCAGACGTGACGCTTGGCATTCAGGGCAAAGAGTTCAATCTTGCTTTCATCAGACCAGAGAATCTTGTTTCTCATGGTCTGAGTCTTTAAGTGCCTTTTGGCAAACTCCAAGTGGGCTGTTGTGTGCCTTTTACTGAAGAATGGCTTCCGTCTGGCCACTCTAGCATAAAGGCCTGATTGGTGGAGGGCTGCAGAGATGGATGTTCTTCTGGAACGTTCTTCCAACTCCACAAAGGAACACTGGAGCTCTGTCAGGGTGACCATCGGGTTCTTGGTCACCTCTCTGACCAAGTCCCTTCTCCGATTGCTCAGTTTGGCTGGGCGGCCAGCTCTAGGAAGAGGTTAAATATCAGTGCTTGTGTGAAATGTCGATGTCTAATGCTGCTGTATTGATACTCTGGGAAGAATAAACTTGGTTTAAACTTTCATAGTGTCTGTCGAGTTTCTACTCTGAGAATTAGAGCCTAATTCTAACAACCTTATTCTAAAATGGATCAAATTAATTATTTTCCTCAATCTACAGACAATACCCCATAATGGCAAAGTGAAAACAGTTTTAGACATTTTTGCTAATTTATATAAAAATAAAAAAAAGTGAAATATCACATTTACATAAGTATTCAGACCCTTTACTCAGTACTTTGTTGAAGCACCTTTGGCAGATATTACAGCATCGAGTCTTGTTGGGTATGACGCTACAAGCTTGGCACACCAGTATTTAGGGAGTTTCTCCCATTCTTCTTTGCAGATCCTCTCAAGCTCTGTCAGGTTGGATGGGGAACGTTGCTGCACAGCTATTTTCAGGTCTCTCCAGAGATGTTCGATCGGGTTCAAGTCTGTGCTCTGGCTGGACCACTTAATTAAGCACATTCAGAGACTTGTCCCGAAGCCACTCCTGTGTTGTCTCGACTGTGTGGTTAGGGTTGTTGTCCTGTTGGAAGGTGAACCTTCACCCCAGTCTGAGGTCCCGAGCTCTCTGGAACAGGTTTTCGTCAAGGATCTCTCTGTACTTTGCTCCGTTCATCTTTGCCTCGATCCTGACTAGTCTCACAGTCCCTGCCGCTGAAAAACTTTCCCACAGCATGATGCTGCCACCTCCATGCTTCACCGTCATGGTCTGAGAGTCTTTAGGTGCCTTTTGGCAAACTCCAAGCAGGCTGTCACAGAAGGAGTGGCTTCCATCTGGCCACTACCATAAAGACCTGATTGGTGGAGTGCTGCAGAGATGGTTGTCCTTCTGGAAGGTTCTCCCATTTCCACACAGGAACTCTGGAGCCCTGTCAGAGTGACCCTCAGGTTCTTGGTCACCTCCCTGATCTTCCATTTAAGAATGATGGAGGCCACTGTGTTCTTGGGGACCTTCAATGCTGCAGAATTGTTTGTACCCTTCCCCAGATCTGTGCCTCGACACAATCCTGTCTCGGACTCTACCCACAATTCCTTCAACCTCATTGCTTGGTTTTTGCTCTGACATGCACTATTAACTGTGGGACTTTATATAGACAGGTGTGTGCCTTTACAAATCATGTCCAATCAATTGAATTTACCACAGGTGGACTTCAATAAAGTTGTAGAAATATCAAAGATGTTCAATGGAAACAGGATGCACCTGAGCTCAATTTCGAGTCTCATAGCAAAGGGTCTGAATACTTATGCAAATAAGGTATATGTTTTTTAAAATGTTGAATACATTTGCAAAAACATCTAAAAACCTGTTTTGCTTTGTCATTATGGGGTAGTGTGTAGATTGATGAAGGGGAAAAAACGATTTAATTAATTTTAGAACCAGGCTGTAACAAAATGTGGAAAAAGTCAAGGGGTCTGAATACTTTCCGAATGCACTGTATGTATGTATGTGAACTTATTAACAAAAAAAGAAACATCCCTTTTTCAGGACCCTGTCTTTCAAAGATAATTCGTAAAAATCCAAATAACTTCACAGATCTTCATTGTAAAGGGTTTAAACACAGTTTCCCATGCTTGTTCAATGAACTATAAACAATTAATGAACATGCACCTGTGGAACGGTCGTTAAGACACTAACAGCTTACAGACGGTAGGCAATTAATGTCACAGTTATGAGAACTAGGACACTAAAGAGGCATTCTACTGACTTTGAAAAACACCAAAAGAAAGATGCCAAGGGTCCCTATGTCACGTTCTGACCTCTATTTCCGTTGTTTTGTATTTATTTAGTATGGTCAGGGCGTGAGTTGGGTGGGCAGTCTGTTTGTTTTTCTATGTTTTGGGGCATTTCGATGTTGTCGGCCTAGTATGGTTCTCAATCAGAGGCAGGTGTCATTAGTTGTCTCTGATTGAGAATCATACTTAGGTAGCCTGGGTTGCACTGTTTGTTTGTGGGTGATTGTCTATGTTGATGGCTTGTTTCAGCACAGGTCTCATTTTGTAGCTTCACGGTCGAATTTGGTTTATTGTTTTTGTTACTCGTTTGTATAGTGTTCAGTCTTTCTTGATTAAAGATTTACCATGGACACTTACCACGCCGCATTTTGGTCTTCCGATCCATCTCGCCTCTCCTCTTCAGATGAAGAGGAGGACGACCGTGACAGAATCACCCACCAACCAAGGACCAAGCGGCGTTGTAGAAAACAGCGACGACAGCAGCAGCAGCAGCGGCAGCAACAACAACAGCGGCCGGCTTCACAGGACTACACAACTTGGGAGGAGATAGACAGATGGGCCATCGACCCAGGGAGAGTGCCGGAGCCCGCCTGGGATTCGATGGAGCAGTGCAAGGAAGGTTACAGGAGAATGAGGTTGGCGAAGGCAGCAGGGCAGTGCGACAGGTACGAGAGGCAGCCCCAAATTTTTTTTGGGGGGGGCACACGAGGGGTGAAGCTAAGCCAGGTAGCAGACCTTCCATCACTCCTCGTGCTTATTATAAGCAGCGCGTTACTGGTCAGGCACCGTGTTATGCGGTTAAGCGCACGGTGTCGCCAGTACGTGTCCATAGCCCGGTGCGCTATAGGACAGCCCCCCGAGAGTGTCATGCGAGCGCGGGCATCGAGCCAGGGCGTATGGTGCCTGCTCAGCGGGTCTGGTCGCCGGTACGCAGTTTTGGTCCAGGGTATCCTGCGCCGGCTCTGCGTGCTGTGTCTCCGGGGCGCTGGGAGGGTGCAGTGCGTCCTCTGCCTGCGCTCCGCTCGTACCGGGCGACTGTGGGAATGGAGCCTAAGGGAGAGGTGCGTGTAGTAAGCACTAGATCTCCCGTGCTTACCCACAGCCCGGTTCAACCTGTGCCTGCACTCTGGAGGGTCCGGGCTAGAGTGGTTATCCAGCCTGGGGAAGTGGTGCCAAGGTTGCGCACCAGAGCTCCAGTGCTCCCCCACAGCCCGGTCCTTTAGGTGCCTCCTCCTAACCCCAAGCCTCCTGAAGGGCTCCCCAGCCTGGTGGTTCCTGTGGCAGCCCCACGCACCAGGCTGTCTCTCTGTCTCCTCCCTGCAGGTGGTCCTGTCTGTCCGGCGCCTCTGCCGGAGTCTCCCGCCTGTCCGGCGCCTCTGCCGGAGTCTCCCGCCTGTCCGGCGCCTCTGCCGGAGTCTCCCGCCTGTCCGGCGCCTCTGCCGGAGCCTCCCGCCTGTCCGGCGCCTCTGCCGGAGCCTCCCGCCTGTCCGGCGCCTCTGCCGGAGCCTCCCGCCTGTCCGGCGCCTCTGCCGGAGCCTCCCGCCTGTCCGGCGCCGCTGCCGGAGTCTCCCGCCTGTCCGGCGCCGCTGCCGGAGTCTCCCGCCTGTCCGGCGCCGCTGCCGGAGTCTCCCGCCTGTCCGGCGCCGCTGCCGGAGCCTCCCGCCTGTCCGGCGCCGCTGCCGGAGCCTCCCGCCTGTCCGGCGCCGCTGCCGGAGCCTCCCGCCTGTCCGGCGCCGCTGCCAGAGCCCCTCTGCCCAGAGCTGCTGCCGCACCTCTGTCCCGAGCAGCTGTCCCTCTGTCCCGAGCAGCTGCCCCACCTCTGTCCCGAGCTGTCCCTCTGTCCCGAGCAGCTGCCCCACCTCTGTCCCGAGCTGCCCCTCTGTCCCAAGCAGCCCCTCTGTCCAGTGGGGTCATTGAGTAGGGGGGCCATGGTGAGAAAGCCACGGAGGCGGACAATAAGTCGGACTAAGACAATGAGGAAGTGGAGTCCGCGTCCCGCGCCAGAGCCGCCACCGCGGACAGACGCCCACCCAGACCCTCCCCTATAGGTCAAGGTTTTGCGGCCGGAGTCCGCACCTTTGGGGGGGGGGTACTGTCACGTTCTGACCTCTATTTCCGTTGTTTTGTATTTATTTAGTATGGTCAGGGCGTGAGTTGGGTGGGCAGTCTATGTTTGTTTTTCTATGTTTTGGGGCATTTCGATGTTGTCGGCCTAGTATGGTTCTCAATCAGAGGCAGGTGTCATTAGTTGTCTCTGATTGAGAATCATACTTAGGTAGCCTGGGTTGCACTGTTTGTTTGTGGGTGATTGTCTATGTTGATGGCTTGTTTCAGCACAGGTCTCATTTTGTAGCTTCACGGTCGAATTTGGTTTATTGTTTTTGTTACTCGTTTGTATAGTGTTCAGTCTTTCTTGATTAAAGATTTACCATGGACACTTACCACGCCGCATTTTGGTCTTCCGATCCATCTCGCCTCTCCTCTTCAGATGAAGAGGAGGACGACTGTGACACCCTACTCATCTGTGTGAAGTGCCTTAGGCATGCTGCAAGGAGGCATGAGGACTGCAGATGTGGCCAGGGCAATAAATTGCATTGTCCGTACTGTGAGACGCCTAAGACAGCGCTACAGGGAGACAAGACGGACAACTGATCGTCCTTGCAGTGGCAGACCACGTGTAACAACACCTGCACAGGATCGGTACATCCGAACATCACACCTGCGGGACAGGTACAAGATGGCAACAACAACTGCCCGAGTTACACCAGGAACGCACAATCCCTCCATCAGTGATCAGACTGTCCGCAATAGGCTGAGAGATGCTGGACTGAGGGCTTGTAGGCCTGTTGTAAGGCAGGTCCTCACTAGACATCACCTGCAACAATGTCGTCTATGCACACAAACCCACCGTCGCTGGACCAGACAGGACTGGCAAAAAGTGCTCTTCATTGACGAGTCGTGGTTTTGTCTCACCCAGACGGATGGTCAGATTCGCATTTATCGTCGAAGGAATGAGCGTTACACCAAGGCCTATACTCTGGAGCTAGATCGATTTGGAGTTGGAGGGTCCGTCATGGTATGGGGTGGTGTGTCACAGACCACATCATCATTGCAGGCAATCTCAACACTATGCATTACAGGGAAGACATCCCTCATGTGGTACCCTTCCTGCAGGCTCATCCTGACATGACCCTCCAGCATGACAATGCCACCAGCCATACTGCTCGTTCTGTGTGTGATTTCCTGCAAAACAGAAATGTCAGTGTTCCGCCATGGCCAGCGAATAGCCCGGATCTCTATCCCATTGAGCACGTTTGGGACCTGTGGGATCGGAAGGTGAGGGCTAGGGCCATTCCCCCCAGAAATGTCCGGGAACTTGCAGGGACATTGGTGGAAGAGTGGGATAACATCTCACAGCAAGAACTGGCAAATCTTGTGCAGTCCATGAGGAGGAGATGCACTGCAGTACTTAATGCAGCTGGTGGCCACACTAGATACTGACTGTCACTTTTGATTTTGACCCCCCCTTTGTTCAGGGTCACATTATTCCATTTCTGTTAAGCACATGTCGGTGGAACTTGTTCAGTTTATGTCTCAGTTGTTGAATCTTGTGATGCTCATACAAATATTTACACATGTTAAGTTTGCTGAAAATAGACAGAGTTAACGGTGAGAGGACGTTTCTTCTTTTTTCAAACATATATTTTATGAAAAAGAGAACGATGTTTCTGAACGATGCACTATGCTGGCTTGTTGACAACATGACCGAGAGGCGCAGATTACTGTTTGATTTGAGAAAGGTGCTTCTTCCTCACCGCTTTTGGCTGTTCCCCGTCATGGGCCATAGACGGGTGCTATGTGGTCAGCTTAATCAAATGCTGCCAGTGTCCAACTCTCAGTCAACTGAAACATGTTTAAACTACAGTTGTTGCGTGTTTTTTAAAGGAGCTCCTAATGGGTCATGGCTAGAAGGATTCCAGCTCTTGTCAAATTAAAGTCAGATTATAATTTTTGTAGCAAGTTAGAAGAATTTACGCAGCAGGTTAAAAAAATTAATGTAACAGTTTAGGATAATAAGGTTAAGGTTTGGAAAAGTGTTGTGGTTAGCTAAAATGCTAACCATTTCAACTTTGTGTTAATTTGACAAAAGCTGGATCCCTTCTAGCCATGACCCGCCTAACGGCGGCTGCATATACGGACTCACATTAGGCGGTGGTTTAGACCTTGTGGCTGTGGTATCTTGTGACAACCCACTCACACAGGAGAGAAACAACATGGCTGCTCAGTCTGTGGTAAAATATTCACTCAGAAGACTCATATAGATAATATCCATTGTAGAAAATACAGTGGGAAATCATTTCTCATACCTTTATGGAACTGTCTCTTTAATTGCACCTTTTGATTAACTGTCCCTTTAACTGCATGCACCTCTGAGTCATAGGGATGTATAGAGATCGCAATGTTTCAGTCCTTAATGGCGCTGCCCATGCTAATACATACTTTTGGGCACTGGAGGACGTATACATCTCTATGCTCTGAGTACACCTGCAACCGATTACCTTGTTAAATACCTGAGTTTCTTTGTCTTTTAATTCAAGATTATAGTCCTGGTCTGGACTGGGATGATGACGGAGGCGGATGTTTTGTCTGAAACTGATGGCTCGTCGAATGGAGATCAGAGTGAGAAGGAATAGATCACAGTGGCGAATAAAAAAGGAAACAATAGAAGTAGAGATACTCTCAATGATCGGCTATGAAAAGCCAACTGACATTTACTCCTGAGGTGCTGACCTGTTGCACCCTCGACAACTACCGTGATTATTATTATTTGACCATGCTGGTCATTTATGAACATTTGAACATCTTGGCCATGTTCTGTTATAATCTCTACCCGGCACAGCCAGAAGAGGACTGGTCACCCCTCATAGCCTGGATCCTCTCTAAGTTTCTTCCTAGGTTTTGGCCATTCTAGGGAGTTTTTCCTAGCCCCCGTGCTTCTACACCTGCATTGCTTGCTGTCTGGGGTTTTAGGCTGGGTTTCTGTACAGCATTTTGAGATATCAGCTGATCTAAGAAGGGCTAAATAAATACATTTGTTTTGAGGTAAAGTGGTCGTGGAGTCTAGTTAATCCAAGCCTAGTTCTGACTCTTTTTTTTTTAGTTGGAGTGAGGGTTTTGGAAGGGTCAAGATATATCTGGGAGATCCATTTGAAGTCTCGATGAAAATCAAAGATGTATTAGATGAGGTGGCATCAGTAAAAATAACAACAAATGGGTTGATTTCGTTTTTTTGCATGTCCCGAGGAGCAAAAGGAGCATGCTTTGCACCTGAAAAATATCGGATTGGAATGTGTCGTGTGTGTGTGGATCTGCGAAGCAGGGCGCCTATATCAAGGGGTTTTTATATCTGCGGTGGCGCTAGAAGTGATTGAAAGGATGTCATGGAAGAAATAGATGCAGTGGTTGGTGCACACTGACTGACCCGTATGATTGATAGAGTGGGGAAGCCAGGTCCATTCTTCTGTTCTTTGAAGAATAGTCTCCCTTCGTATGAATATTTGGGTTATGTGTGATATCCTGTGAAAGCCTTCGTGCCCAAACCCTTGCAGTGTGACAAATGTAAAGTATTTGGACATGGGTCAAGTGTATGTAGACGGGAAGAGTATCGTATGCCAGTTGAGTCGAAATGCTGCAATTTTAGTGGCAGTAGGTGGCGGCGATACACCAATAGGTGTAGTCTGCCATAAAACCTTGAAGAAGGAGGATGATGATATAGTATAGGAGAAGATGGCGGAAACTTAGGATTTGTTAGAAACGGCTAGTGAGTTGGAAGAAGATAATGTCACAGAGAGTGAGTGGATTACAGTGGTGAAGAAGAATGGAAATGAGAGAAGTAAAGTTGTGGTGGGAACGAGGAAACCCTTAGACTCATTGTTAGTTGGAGTGAGGGTGTTGGACCAATGCTACCTGGGAAATCTGTTTAACGTCTCGAAGAAAATCTGGAATGTGTGGAGTTGGTGAGAGTCAC